>NC_057800.1:649045324-649231318 GCF_018294505.1 Triticum aestivum
GGGGGAAGGGAAGGGGTTGCGTCGCCGTTGGGAGTAGGGGAGGTGGCGCGCCGGCCACGGGGGAGGAGGCGCTGCGTCGTGGGGGAAGTGGGTCGGGGATGAGGGCCGAGAGGTGGAGAGGTGGAGATGTGGGAGGTGGGGTTCGGTGTTTTTTTAGATCTCAGGAACGTCTGGTCGCCTCCTATATAGGGCGTTCCATGATCTGAATAGTTATTCTAATCCTGGGATTAGAATAGTGCTACTATATATATATATATATATATATATATATATATATATATATATATGGACAAGGCATTACTTACCTTTGTTCTCCTCGAGCTGCCTCTTGGCAAGACCGAGCTCTTCCTCGGACCGCTCGAGGTTCTGCTTCAGTGCGGCGACCTCCGCAGTCAGTGCGGCAGAGGTCAGCAGCGAAGCCTGCATATGCATATAGACATACTTATATTAGACTCCTGCAGATATTATTTGATCCTCTATTCGACTTTTCTTTGTGAACGCCAAACAGAGCATCAGGGGATACTGTCTATGCAATAATATTTTTCCTATATTTTAAATACTTACCTCAAAGCCTGTTAAAAGGATGGCACATGCTTCAGTCAGTCCACTCTTGGCGGACTGAACCTTCTTGATCACCGCACTCATAATAGTGCGGTGCTCTTCATCGATGGAAGCGCCGCGAAGCGCTCCCAGCAGTTCGTCCGGTGCCTCTGGATGGACAGAGGTCACCGGCACGGGCGGCTTGCCCCTCTTGGAAGAGGGCCGCCTGCCCGAGTCCAGAACCATTGGAGGTTCCGGCGCGGTGTCCGGCTGAGGGGCGAACTTGGAGCCCCTGGGAGCCTTGCTCCCTTTGCTCCTGGAGTCCGGAAGGTCACCTTGAGGCGCCTCCGGGACTGTCTCTCCCCGGCTCGGTGCCCCTTGATACAATACCTCGCATTGTCCGTAGGGCAAGGAGAAGAGGCGGGTGGAAGTGTATCACTATTCATGTCCAACGAGTCCAAGGAACCGTCTGACAATGATACGTCGATACGGGCTTGGGGCGGACTGCATAATCATATTCGATGTTAGGAGAAGCAATGCAGCAAAAGTATGCTATGAGTTACTCTGGTATCCGAATACTTACGACTTCGCCAGGGGCTTGGCCCTGAGCAGCCACTAGTCTTCGCCGTTGGCGGTGGTGGTGGAACAGTCCGGAAGGAGAGTCCTTCCCTTCTTGGACCCTTCGGCCTCCCCGGTTGGGGCGGCCTTCCTTTTCTTGTCTCCTCCGGCTGGAGGGGGAGAATCTTCATCTTCCTCCTCCTTGTTTTCATGGGAGGAGTGCGCCTCGGAGTTATCAGACGATGAGTCTGATACCACCTGGTGTCAGGAACTATTTTGGGTTCCCTTGGCCTTCTTCTTGGTCTTCTCCGGCACCTCATAAGGAGCCGGAGTCCGCATCTCCGTCAGGAGAGCGTATGCGGGGTCTTCGGGCAGAGGGGTCGGATAGTTAATCTGCTCCGATGTCTCCACCCAGTCATGTCAAAGGCATGGGAGCTCAGACCCCGCACATGGTTAAGTTATGGGAAATAAACACCCTACCAGATGTACAACACTTACCGGATTCGCAGGGCACTTCGCGCTTAGCCCGCGGTCCTCAGTAAAAGGAGGGACCTCGGCGCCCTTGAACAGCACCCTCCAGATGTCCTTATGCGTCATGT
The DNA here is from genome assembly GCF_018294505.1 of Triticum aestivum. Classification (NCBI taxonomy): domain Eukaryota; kingdom Viridiplantae; phylum Streptophyta; class Magnoliopsida; order Poales; family Poaceae; genus Triticum; species Triticum aestivum. Next base: position 649,047,022 of record NC_057800.1, read on the forward strand.
CGAAGAGCTCGCTTAGAGTCTGGTGCTGGGCCGGGTCGAACTCCCATAAGTTGAAATCCCGTTGTTGACACGGGAGGATCCGGCGGAAGAGCATGACCTGGACTATGTTGACAAGCTTAAGTTCCTTGCTTATCATGTTCCGGATACACTTCTGGAGCCCGTCCAGCTACACCGATGAACCCTAGGACAGGCCCTTCTCCTTCCAGGAAGTGAGCCGCGTGGGGATTCTGGATCGAAACTCGGGGGCCACCACCCAGTTGGTATCGCGCGGCTCGGTGATGTAGAACCACCCCGATTGCCACCCCTTTATGGTCTCCACGAAGGAGCCCTCGAGCCATGTAACGTTGGGCATTTTGCCCACCATGGCTCCGCCGCATTCCGCTTGTTGGCCGCCAACCACCTTCGGCTTGATATTGAAGGTCTTCAGCCATAGGCCGAAGTGGGGCCAGATGCGGAGAAAGGCCTCGCACACGACGATGAACGCCGAGATGTTGAGGATGAAATTCGGGGCCAAATCATGAAAGTCCAGCCCGTAATAGAACATAAGGCCGCAGATGGAGGGGAAACCCCAGTCCGCGAACAAAGTGGGGGGAGGAAAACCACCCTTTCGTGAGGTTCCGGGGTAGGGACGATCTGCCCCGCGGCTGGCAGCCGGTGCACGATATCCGCGGCTAAGTATCCGGCCCCACGTAGTTTTTTGATGTGTCCCTCCGTGACGGAGGAGACCATCCACTTGCCTCCCGCTCCGGACATGTTTGGAGGGAGTTGAGGAGAAGGATGTGGACTTGGGCGCTAGAGCTCGAGTGCACGAGAATGGATGAGCAAGGAGTAAGAAGGCGTGGGTAGAAAAAGGTGAGACCTTATCCCTTTATAAGGGCGGACAAAACTATGCGCCCCCACAAGCCTGGTAAAACTCGCTTATCCCCCCAAGCGCTGTAATTGATGGCGCGGTTGGGTTACCCACGTTTGTATTGATGAGAATCCCGTGATAAGAGGAACACGATCTCTGCTTTGATAAGACGTGTCAAGAAACCGCCATGCGTTATGTGCGGGGCTGGTTAAAGAAAAAATGGTTCAAATGATTACCGGGCCATGGCGTGATGTCTTGCTGCCGAAATGTGTCAGCAGATTAGATTTGTGGAAATATTATTCTCTCTACGGTGGAACTTATTTTGCAGGGTCGGACACTATCCTTGTATTTGTTGGGGAACGTAGCAATAATTCAAAATTTTCTACGTATCACCAAGATCAATCTATGGAGTCATCTAGCAACGAGGGAGGAGTGGATCTACATACCCTTGTAGATCGCGCACGGAAGCGTTCAAGAGAACGGGGTTGATGGAGTCGTACTCGTCGTGATCCAAATCACCGATGATCCTAGCGCCGAACGGACGGCACCTCCGCGTTCAACACACGTACGGAGCAGCGACGTCTCCTCCTTCTTGATCCAGCAAGGGGGAAGGAGAGGTTGATGGAGATCCAGCAGCACGACGGCGTGGTGGTGAAAGTAGCGGGATTCCAACAGGGCTTCGCCAAGCGCTGCGGGAGGAGGGAGATGTGTTATGGGAGGGAGAGGGAGGCGCCAGGGCATAGGTGTTGCTGCCCTCCCTTCCCCCCACTATATATAGGGCCAAGGGAGAGGGGGGCGCAACCTTGGCCCTTCCTCCAAGGAAGGGTGCGGCCAGGGAGGAGTCCATCCTCCCCAAGGCACCTAGGAGGTGCCTTCCCCCTTTAGGACTCTTCCTTTCCCTTATCTCTTGGCGCATGGGCCTCTTGGGGCTGGTGCCCTTGGCCCATATAGGCCAAGGCGCACCCCCTACAGCCCATGTGGCCCCCCGGGGCAGGTGGCCCCACCCGGTGGACCCCCGGGACCCTTCCGGTGGTCCCGGTACAATACCGGTGACCCCAAAACTTGTCCCAGTAGCCGAAATAGCACTTCCTATATATAATTCTTTACCTCCGGACCATTCCAGAACTCCTCGTGACGTCCGGGATCTCATCCGGGACTCCGAACAACTTTCGGGTTACCGCATACTAATATCTCTATAACCCTAGCGTCACCGAACCTTAAGTGTGTAGACCCTACGGGTTCGAGAGACACGCAGACATGACCGAGATGACTCTCCGGCCAATAACCAACAGCGGGATCTGGATACCCATGTTAGCTCCCACATGTTCCACGATGATCTCATCGGAACCACGATGTCAAGGACTTAATCAATCTCGTATACAATTCCCTTTGTCTAGCGGTACGATACTTGCCCGAGATTCGATCGTCGGTATCCCGATACCTTGTTCAATCTCGTTACCAGCAAGTCTCTTCGTTCCGTAACACATCATCCCGTGATCAACTCCTTGATCACAATGTGCACATTATGATGATGTCCTACCGAGTGGGCCCAGAGATACCTCTCCGTTTACACGGAGTGACAAATCCCAGTCTCGATTCGTGCCAACCCAACAGACACTTTCGGAGATACCTGTAGTGTACCTTTATAGCCACCCAGTTACGTTGTGACGTTTGGCACATCCAAAGTATTCCTACGGTATCCGGGAGTTGCACAATCTCATGGTCTAAGGAAATGATACTTGACATTAGAAAAGCTTTAGCATACGAACTACATGATCTTGTGCTAGGCTTAGGATTGGGTCTTGTCCATCACATCATTCTCCTAATGATGTGATCCCGTTATCAATGACATCCAATGTCCATGGTCAGGAAACCGTAACCATCTATTGATCAACGAGCTAGTCAACTAGAGGCTTACTAGGGACATGGTGTTGTCTATGTATCCACACATGTATCTGAGTTTCCTATCAATACAATTCTAGCATGGATAATAAACGATTATCATGAACAAGGAAATATAATAATAACTAATTTATTATTGCCTCTAGGGCATATTTCCAACAGTCTCCCACTTGCACTAGAGTCAATAATCCAGTTCACATCGATATGTGATTAACACTCAAGGTCACATCCCCATGTGACTAACACCCAAAGAGTCTACTAGAGTCAATAATCTAGTTCACATTACCATGTGATTAACACTCAAGGTCACATCCCCATGTGACTAACACCCAAAGAGTCTACTAGAGTCAATAATCTAGTTCACATCACCATGTGATTAACACTCGATGAGTTCTAGGTTTGATCATGTTATGCTTGTGAGAGATGTTATAGTCAACGGATCTAAACCTTTTAGATCCGTGTGTGCTTTACAAATCTCTATGTCATCTCCTAGATGCAGCTACCACGTTCTATTTGGAGCTTATTCCAAACAACTGTTCTACTATACGAATCCAGTTTACTACTCAGAATAATCAGGATTAGTGTCAAAGTTTGCATCGGCGTAACCCTTTACGACGAACTCTTTTACCACCTCCATAATCGAGAAAATTCCTTAGTCCACTAGTTACTAAGGATAACTTTGACCGCTGTCCTGTGATCCATTCTTGGATCACTCTTGTACCCCTTGACTGACTCATGGCAAGGCACACTTCAGGTGTGGTACACAACATAGCATACTGTAGAGAGCCTATGATAAAAGCATAGGGGACGGCCTTCGTCCTTCCTCTTTCTTCTGCCGTGGTCGAGCTTTAAGTCTTAACTTCATACCTTACAACTCAGGCAAGAACTCCTTTGACTGATCCATCTTGAACACTTTCAAGATCATGCCAAGGTATGTGCTCATTTGAAAGTACCATTAAGCGTTTTGATCTATCCTTATAGATCTTGATGCTCAATGTTCAAGTAGCTTAATCCAGGCTTTCCATTGAAAAAACAATTTCCAAATAACCCTATATGCTTTCCAGAAATTCTACATCATTTCTGATCCATAATATGTCAACAACGTATACTCATCAGAAATTCTATAGTGCTCCCACTCACTTCTTTAGAAATACAAGTTTCTCATAAACTTTGTATAAACCCAAAATCTTTGATTATCTCATCAAAGCATACATTCCAACTCCGAGATGCTTACTCCAGTCCTTAGAATGATTGCTGGAGCTTTGCATACTTATTAGCATCTTTCAGGATTGACAAAACCTTCCGGTTGTATCACATACAACCTTTCCTCAAGAAAATCGTCGAGGAAACAATGTTTTGACATCCTATTTGCAAGATTTCATAAATAATGCAGTAATCGCTAATATAATACCAACAGACTCTTAGCATCGCTACGAGTGAGAAAGTCTCATCGTAGTCAACTCCTTGAACTTGTCGGAAAACATCTTAACGACAAGTCGAGCTTTCTTAATGGTGATACTTACCATCATTGTCCGTCTTCCTTTTAAAATCCATATGTACCTAACAGCCTTACGACCATCAAGTAGTTCTTCCAAAGTCTACACTTTGTTTTCATATATGGATCCTCTCTCGGGTTATATGGCCTCAAGCCATTTTGGAATCCAGGCCCACCATCGCTTCTTCATAGCTCGTAGGTTCATTGTTATCTAGCAACATGACTTCCAAGACAGGATTACGTACCACTCTGAAGTAGTACGCATCCTTGTCATCCTACGAGGTTTGGGAGTGACTTGATCCGAAGTCTCATGATCAATATCATAAGCTTCCACTTCAATTGGTGTAGGTGCCAAAGAAACAACTCTTTGTGCCCTGCTATACACTAGTTGAAGTGACGGTTCAATAACCTCATCAAGTCTCCACCATCCTCCCACTCAATTCCTTCGGGAGAAACTTTTCCTCGAGAAAGGACCCGATTCTAGAAACAATCCCTTATTGCTTTCGGATCTGAGACAGGAGGTATACCCAACTGTTTTTGGGTGTCCTATGAAGATGCATTTATCCGCTTTGGGTTTGAGCTTATCAGCCTGAAACTTTTTCACATAAGCGTCGCAGCCCCAAACTTCTAAGAAATGACAGCTTAGGTTTCTCTAAACCATAGTTCATACGGTGTCACCTCATCGGAATTACGTGGTGCCCTATTTAAAGTGAATGTGGTTGTCTTTAATGCCTAACCCATAAACTATCGTGGTAATTTGATAAGAGCCATCATGGTATGCATCATATCCAATAGGGTGCAGTTATGATGTTCGGACACACCATCACACTATGGTGTTCCAGGCTGTATTAGTTTTGAAACAATTTCCACAATGTCTTAATTCTATGCCAAACTCGTAATTCAGATATTCATCTCTATGATCATATCATAGATATTTTATCCTCTTGTCACGACGATCTTTCAACTTCACCCTGAAATTACTTGAACCTTTCAATAATTCAGACTCGTGATTCATCAAGTAAATATACTCAACATCTACTCAAATCATATGTGAAGTAAGAACATAACGATATCCACTACATGCCTCAGCACTCATTGGACTGCACACATCAAAATGTATTACTTCCAACAAGTTGCTTTCTAGTTCCATTTTATTGAAAACGAGGCTTTCAGTCATCTTGCCCATGTGGTATGATTTGCATGTCTCAAGTGATTCAAAATCAAGTGAGTCCAAGCGGTCCATTTGCATGGAGTTTCTTCATGCATATACACCAATAGACATGGTTCGCATGCCTCAAACTTTTCAAAAACGAGTGAGCCCAAAGATCCATCAACATGGAGCTTCTTCATGCGTTTTATACTGATATGACTTACGTGGCAGTGCCACAAGTAGGTGGTACTATCATTACTATCTTTTGGCATGAACATGTGTATCACTACGATCGAGATTCAATAAACCATTCATTTTAGGTGTAAGACCATTGAAGGTATTATTCAAATAAACAGAGTAACCATTATTCTCCTTAAATGAATAACTGTATTGCGATAGACATAATCCAATCATGTCTATGCTCAACGCAAACACCAATCTCGATGGTAGAGGGAGCGTGCGATGCTTGATCATATCAACATTGGAAACACTTCCAACACATATCGTCAGCTCACCTTTAGCTAGTCTCCGTTTATTCTGTAGCTTTTATTTCGAGTTACTAACACTTAGCAACCGAACCGGTATCTAATACCCTGGTGCTACTAGGAGTACTAGTAAAGTACACATCAACATAATGTATATCCAATATACTTCTATCGACAGCCTTCTCATCTACCAAGTATCTAGGGTAATTCTGCTCCCGTGGCTGTTCCCCTTATTACAGAAGCACTTAGTCTCGGGTTTGGGTTCAACCTTGGGTTTCTTCACTAGAGCAGCAGCTGATTTGCCGTTTCATGAAGCATCCCTTTTGCCCTTGCCCTTCTTGAAACTAGTGGTTTCACCAACCATCAACAATTGATGCTCCTTCTTGATTTCTACTTTTGTGGTGTCAAACATCGCGAATATCTCAAGGATCATCATATATGTCCCTGATACATTATAGTTCATCACGAAGCTCTAGCAGCTTGGTGGTAATGACTTCGGAGAAACATCACTATCTCATTTGGAAGATCAACTCCCACTTGATTCAAATGATTGTTGTACTCAGACAATCTGAGCACAAGCTCAACAATTGAGCTTTTCTCCCTTAGTTTGCAGGCTAAGAAAATCGTCGGAGGTCTTATACCTCTTGACGTGGGCACGAGCCTGAAATCCCAATTTCAGCCCTCGAAACATCTCATATGTTTCGCGACGTTTCAAAACGTCTTCGGTGCCTCAACTCTAAACCGTTTAACTGAACTATCACGTAGTTATCAAAATGTGTATGTCAGATGTTCGCAACATCCACAGACAACGTTCGAGGTTCAGCACACTGAGCGGTGCATTAAGGACATAAGCCTTCTATGAAGCAATGAGGACAATCCTCAGTTTACGGACCTAGTCTGCATAATTGCTACTATCAACTTTCAACTAAATTTTCTCTAGGAACATATCTAAACAGTAGAACTGAAGCGCGAGCTACGACATAATTTGCGAAGACCTTTTGACTATGTTCAGGATAATTAAGTTCATCTTATGAACTCCCACTCAGATAGACATCCCTCTAGTCATCTAAGTGATTACATGATCCGAGTCAACTAGGCCGTGTCCGATCATCACGTGAGACGGACTAGTCAACATCGGTGAACATCTTCATGTTGATCGTATCTACCATACGACTCATGCTCGACCTTTCGGTCTCTTGTGTTCCGAGGCCATGTCTGTACATGCTAGGCTCGTCAAGTCAACCTAAGTGTTTCGCGTGTGTAAATCTGTCTTACACCCGTTGTATGTGAACGTTAGAATCTATCACACCCGATCATCACGTGGTGCTTCGAAACAACGAACTTTCGCAACGGTGCACAGTTAGGGGGAACACCTTCTTGAAATTTTGAGTGAGGGATCATCTTATTTACTACCGTCGTTCTAAGCAAATAAGATGTATAAACATGATAAACATCACATGCAATCAAATAGTGACATGATATGGCCAATATCATATTGCTCCTTTTGATCTCCATCTTCGGGGCTCCATGATCATCATTGTCACCGGCATGACACCATGATCTCCATCATCATGATCTCCATCATCGTGTCTTCATGAAGTTGTCTCGCCAACTATTACTTCTACTTCTATGGCTACCGGTTAGCAATAAAGTAAAGTAATTACATGACATTTATGTTGACACGCAGGTCATAAATAAATAAAGACAACTCCTATGGCTCCTGCCGGTTGTCATACTCATCGACATGCAAGTCGTGATTCCTATTACAAGAACATGATCAATCTCATACATCACAAATCATTCATCACATTCTTCTTGGCCATATCACATCACATAGCATACCCTACAAAAACAAGTTAGACGTCCTCTAATTGTTGTTTGCATGTTTTACGTGGCTGCTATGGGTTTCTAGCAAGAACGTTTCTTACCTACGCAAAGACCACAACGTGATATGCCAATTGCTATTTACCCTTCATAAGGACCCTTTTCATCGAATCTGATCCGACTAAAGTGGGAGAGACAGACACCCGCCAGCCACCTTATGCAACTAGTGCATGTCAGTCGGTGGAACCGGTCTCACGTAAGCGTACGTGTAAGGTTGGTCCAGGCCGCTTCATCCCACAATGCCGCCGAATCAAGATTGGACTAGTAACGGTAAGCATATTGAACAAAATCAACGCCCACAACTACTTTGTGTTCTACTCGTGCATAGAAACTACGCATAGACCTAGCTCATGATGCCACTGTTGGGGAACGTGGCAATAATTCAAAATTTTCTACGTATCACCAAGATCAATCTATGGAGTCATCTAGCAACGAGGGAGGAGTGGATCTACATACCCTTGTAGATTGCACGCGGAAGCGTTCAAGAGAACGGGGTTGATGGAGTCGTACTCGTCGTGATCCAAATCACCGATGATCCTAGCGTCGAACGGACGGCACCTCCGCGTTCAACACACGTACGGAGCAGCGACGTCTCCTCCTTCTTGATCCAGCAAGGGGGAAGGAGAGGTTGATGGAGATCCAGCAGCACGACGGCGTGGTGGTGAAAGTAGCGGGATTCCAACAGGGCTTCGCCAAGCGCTGCGGGAGGAGGGAGATGTGTTATGGGAGGGAGAGGGAGGCGTCAGGGCTTAGGTGTTGTTGACCTCCCTTCCCCCCACTATATATAGGGCCAAGGGAGAGGGGGCGCAACCTTGGCCCTTCCTCCAAGGAAGGGTGCGGCCAGGGAGGAGTCCATCCTCCTCAAGGCACCTAGGAGGTGCCTTCCCCCTTTAGGACTCTTCCTTTCCCTTATCTCTTGGCGCATGGGCCTCTTGGGGCTGGTGCCATTGGCCCATATAGGCCAAGGCACACCCCCTACAGCCCATGTGGCCCCCCGGGGCAGGTGGCCCCACCCGGTGGACCCCCGGGACCCTTCCGGTGGTCCCGGTACAATACCGGTGACCCCGAAACTTGTCCCGATAGCCGAAATAGCACTTCCTATATATAATTCTTTACCTCTGGACCATTCCGGAACTCCTTGTGACGTCCGGGATCTCATCCGGGACTCCGAACAACTTTTGGGTTACCGCATACTAATATCTCTATAACCCTAGCGTCACCGAACCTTAAGTGTGTAAACCCTACGGGTTCGGGAGACACGCAGACATGACCGAGATGACTCTCCGGCCAATAACCAACAGCGGGATCTGGATACCCATGTTGGCTCCCACATGTTCCACGATGATCTCATCGGATGAACCACGATGTCAAGGACTTAATCAATCCCGTATACAATTCCCTTTGTCTAGCGGTACGATACTTGCCCGAGATTCGATCGTCGGTATCCCGATACCTTGTTCAATCTTGTTACCGGCAAGTCTCTTCGTTCCGTAACACATCATCCCATGATCAACTCCTTGATCACATTGTGCACATTATGATGATGTTCTACCGACTGGGCCCAGAGATACCTCTCCGTTTACACGGAGTGACAAATCCCAGTCTCGATTCGTGCCAACCCAACAGACACTTTCGGAGATACCTATAGTGTACCTTTATAGCCACCCAGTTATGTTGTGACGTTTGGCACACCCAAAGTATTCCTACGGTATCCGGGAGTTGCACAATCTCATGGTCTATGGAAATGATACTTGACATTAGAAAAGCTTTAGCATACGAACTACATGATCTTGTGCTAGGCTTAGGATTGGGTCTTGTCCATCACATCATTCTCCTAATGATGTGATCCCGTTATCAATGACATCCAATGTCCATGGTCAGAAAACCGTAACCATCTATTGATCAACGAGCTAGTCAACTAGAGGCTTACTAGGGACATGGTGTTGTCTATGTATCCACACATGTATCTGAGTTTCCTATCAATACAATTCTAGCATGGATAATAAACGATTATCATGAACAAGGAAATATAATAATAACTAATTTATTATTGCCTCTAGGGCATATTTCCAACAGTATTCAAACTCTTCCGTGATGTATTCGGAGGAGGAACCCGTCTTGTAATGCCGAAGACAACACTGCGGGCTGAACTCGTCGTCATTGAAGCCTGGTTCAGGGGCTACTGAGGGAGTCCTGGATTAGGGGGTCTCCGGACAGCCAGACTATATCCTTTGGCCGGACTGTTGGACTATGAAGATACGAGATTGAAGACTTTGTCCCGTGTCCGGATGGGACTCTACTTGGCGTGGAAGGCAAGCTAGGCAATACGGATATGCATATCTCCTCCTTTGTAACCGACCTTGTGTAACCCTAGCCTCCTCCGGTGTCTATATAAACCGGAGGGTTTTAGTCCGTAGGACAACATTCAATCATACCATAGGCTAGCTTCTAGGGTTTAGCCTCTCTGATCTCTTGGTAGATCAACTCTTGTACTACTCATATTCTCAAGAATAATCAAGCAGGACATAGGGTTTTACCTCCATCAAGAGGGCCCGAACCTGGGTAAAACATTGTGTCCCCTGCCTCCTGTTACCATCCGTCTTAGACGCACAGTTCGGGACCCCCTACCCGAGATCCGCCGGTTTTGACACCGACAGTCTTGCACCTAAAATGAATGGTTTATTGAATCTCGATCGTAGTGATACACATGTTCATGCCAAAAGATATAAGATAGTAATGATAGTACCACATACTTGTGGCACTGCCATTTGAGTCATGTTGGTGTAAAACGCATGAAGAAGCTCCATGTTGATGGATCTTTGGACTCACTCGTTTTTGAAAAGATTGAGACATGCGAACCATGTCTATTGGTAGATATGCATGAAGAAACTCCATGCAGATGGATCATTTGGACTCACTTGATTTTGAATCACTTGAGACATGCAAATCATACCACATGGGAAAGATGACTGAAAGGCCTCGTTTTTAGTAAGATGGAACAAGAAAGCAACTTGTTGGAAGTAATACATTTTGATGTGTGCAGTCCAATGAGTGCTGAGGCACGCAGTGGATATCGTTATGTTCTTACTTCACAGATGATTTGAGTAGATGCTGAGTATATTTACTTGATGAAACACAAGTCTGAATTATTGAAAGGTTTAAGTAATTTCAGAGTGAAGTTGAAGATCGTCGTGACAAGATGATAAAATGTCTATGATATGATCATAAAGATGAATATCTGAGTTGCGAGTTTGTCACACAATTAAGACATTGTGGAAATTGTTTCACAACTAATACTGCCTAGACCACCATAGTGTGATGGTGTGTCCAAACATCATAACTGTACCCTATTGGATATGGTGCATGCCACGATGTCTATTATTGAATTATCACTATCGTTTATGGGTTAGGCATTAGAGACAACCACATTCACTTTAAATAGGGCACCACACAATTCCGTTGAGACGACACCATATGAACTATGGTTTAGAGAAACCTAAGCTGCCGTTTCTTAAAAGTTTGGGGCTGCGACGCTTATGTGAAAAGTTTCAGGCTGATAAGCTCGAACCCAAAACGGATAAATGCATCTTCATAGAATACCCCAAAATAGTTGGGTATACCTCCTATTTCAGATCCAGAAGCAAAAGTGATTGTTTCTAGAAACGGGTCCTTTCTCGAGGAAAAGTTTCTCTCGAAAGAATTGAGTGGGAGGATGGTGGAGACTTGATGAGGTTATTAAACCGTCACTTCAACTAGTGTGTAGCAGGGCACAGGAAGTTGTTCATGTGGCACCTACACCAATTGAAGTGGAAGCTTATGATAGTGATCATGAAACTTCGGATCAAGTCACTACCAAACCTCATAGGTCGACAAGGATGCGTACTACTTCAGAGAGGTACATAATCCTGTCTTGGAAGTCATGTTGCTAGACAACAATGAACCTACGAGCTATGGAGAAGCGATGGTGGGCCCGGATTCCGACGAATGGCTCGAGGCCATAAAATCTGAGAGAGGATCCTTGTATAAAACAAAGTATAGACTTTGAAAGGACTACTTGATGGCCGTAAGGCTGTTGGGTGCAGATGGATTTTAAAAGGAAGACGGACAATGATGGTAAGTGTCACCATTAAGAAAGCTCGACCTGTCGTTAAGATGTTTCCCGACAAGTTCAAGGAGTTGACTACGATGAGACTTTTTCACTCGTAGCGATGCTAAGAGTGTTGGAATTATGTTAGCAGTTACTGCATTATTTATGAAATCTTGCAGATAGGATGTCAAAACATTGTTTCCTCGACGATTTTCTTAAGGAAAGGTTGTATGTGATACAACCAGAAGGTTTTGTCAATCCTGAAAGATGCTAACAAGTATGCAAAGCTCCAGTAATCCTTCTAAGGACTGGAGTAAGCATCTCGGAGTTGGAATGTATGCTTTGATGAGATGATCAAAGATTTTGGGTTTATACAAAGTTTATGAGAAACTTGTATTTCCAAAGAAGTGAGTGGGAGCACTATAGAATTTTTGATGAGTATATGTTGTTAACATATTGTTGATCAGAAATGATGTAGAATTTCTGGAAAGCATATAGGGTTATTTGAAAAGTGTTTTTCAATGGAAAACTTGGATTAAGCTACTTGAACATTGAGCATCAAGATCTATAAGGATAGATCAAAACGCTTAATAGTACTTTCAAATGAATACATACCGTGACAAGATTTTGAAGGAGTTCAAAATAGATCAGCAAAGAAGGAGTTCTTGGCTGTGTTACAATGTATGAGCATTGAGTAAGACTCAAGACCTGACCACGGCAGAAGAGAGAGAAAGGACGAAGGTCGTCCCCTATGCTTTAGACGTAGGCTCTACAGTATGCTATGATGTGTACCGCACCTGAAGTGTGCCTTGCCATGAGTCAGTCAAGGGGTACAGGAGTGATCCAGGAATGGATCACATGACAGCGGTCGAACTTATCCTTAGTAACTAGTGGACTAAGGAATTTTCTCGATTATGGAGGTGGTAAAAGAGTTCATCGTAAAGGGTTACGTTGATGCAAATTATGACACTAATCTGGATGACTCTGAGTAGTAAACCGGATTCGTATAGTAGAGCAGTTATTTGGAATAGCTCAAAGTAGCGCGTGGTAGCTGCATCTACAAGATGACATAGATATTTGCATCTGAAAGGTTCATACCCATTGACGAATAAACCTCTCTCACAAGCAAGATATGAACAAACCCCATGGGTGTTGGGTTCATTACAATCACATAGTGATGTGAACTAGATTATTGACTCTAGTGCAAGTGGGAGACTATTGGAAATATGCCTTAGAGGTAATAATAAAATGGTTATTATTGTATTTCCTTGTTCATGATAATTGTCTATTGTTCATGCTATAGTTGTATTAACCGGAAACCGTAATACATGTGTGAATACATAGACCACAACATGTCCCTAGTAAACCTCTAGTTGACTAGCTCGTTGATCAATAGATGGTCATGGTTTCCTGACCATGGACATTGGATGTCATTGATAACGGGATCACATCATTAGGAGAATGATGTGATGGACAAGACCCAATCTTAAGCGTAGCACAAGATCGTGTAGTTCGCTAAAGCTTTTCTAATGTCAAGTATCATTTCCTTAGACCATGAGATTGTGCAACTCCCGGATACCGTAGGAATGCTTTGGGTGCACCAAACATCACAACGTAACTGGGTGGCTATAAAGGTGCACTACAGGTATCTCCGAAAGTGTATGTTGGGTTGGCACGAATTGAGACTGGGATTTTTCACTCCGTATGACGGAGAGGTATCTCTGGGCCCACTCGGTAATGCATCATCATAATGAGCTCATTGTGACTAAGTAGTTGGTCACGGGATCATGCATTATGGAACGAGTAAAGTGACTTGCTGGTAACGAGATTGAACAAGGTATTGGGATACCGATGATAGAATCTCGGGCAAGTAACGTACCGATTGACAAAGGGAATTGTATACGGGATTGCTTGAATCCTCGACATCGTGGTTCATCTGATGAGATCATCGTGGAACATGTGGGAGCCAACATGGGTATCCAGATCCCGCTGTTGGTTATTGGTCGGAGAGTTGTCTCGGTCATGTCTGCATGATTCCCGAACCCGTAGGGTCTACACACTTAAGGTCCGATGACGCTAGGGTTATAGGGAAAGTTTGTACATGGTTACCGAATGTTGTTCAGAGTCCCGGATGAGATCCCGGATGTCGCGAGGAGTTCCGGAATGGTCCGGAGGTAAAGAATAATATATAGGAAGTGAGGTCTTGACCACCGGAAGTGTTTTGGGCGTCACCGGTAATGTACCGGGACCACAGGAGGGTTCCAGAGGTCCATCGGGAGGGGCCACCAGCCCCGGAGGCTTGCATGGGCCAAGAGTGGGAATGGACCAGCCCCTGAGTGGGCTAGTGCGCCTCCCACCAGGGCCCAAGGCGCAGCTAGGAGGAGAAGGGGGAAACCCTAGGTGCAGATGGGCCTAAGGCCCACCCTAGGGCGCCCCCCCTCTCCCCCTCTTGGCCGCCCCCCTCCATCCCATCTAGGGCTGCCGCCCCCCTAGGGGTGGGAACCCTAGAGGGGGCGCACCCTCCTCCCCTCCTCTTATAAATAGTGGGAGTTTTGGGGCTGCCCAACACACGAGTCTCTCTCCCTCTTGGCGCAGCCCTACCCCTCTCTCTCCTCGTCTCTTGTAGTGCGTGGCGAAGCCCTGCTGGCGTGCCACGCTCCTCCACCATCACCACACCGTCGTGCTGCTGCTGGACGGAGTCTTCCCCGACCTCTCCCTCTCTCCTTGCTGGATCAAGGCGCCGGAGACGTCACCGGGCTGTACGTGTGTTGAACGCGGAGGCGCCGTTGTTCGGCGCTTAGATCGGAATCGACCGCGATCTGAATCACTGCGTGTACGACTCCACCAACCGCGTTCTTGTAACGCTTCCGCTTAGTGATCTTCAAGGGTATGAAGATGCACTCCCTCTCTCTCGTTGCTAGTATCTCCTAGATTGATCTTGGTGACACGTAGGAAATTTTTGAATTATTGCTACGTTCCCCAACAGTTACTGTCTAGTCACTTTCATCATGTTGAGTTGATTCACGTTCGCTACTTTGATAATTTGATATGTGGGTGCACCAGTGCTAGGGTGTCGTTCTTACTTGAATAAGCATCCATACCCCTTCTCGCAACCATCAACAACTACGAAATAAGAATTAAATAAATCTAACCGTAGTATGAAACATATGGATCCAAATCAGCCCCTTACGAAAATAACGCATAAAGTAGGCTTTAAGCTTTTGTCACTCCCACAACCCATCATCTACTTATTACTCCACAATGTCCCTTAGGCCCAATTATGGTGAAGTGCCATGTAGTTGGCGTTCACATGACACCACTAAAGGAGGAACAACATACATATCATCAAAATATCGAATGAATATCAAATTCACATGATTACTTTTTTGCGAAATTCACATGATTACTTATGACAAGACTTCTCCCATGTCCTCATGAACAAAAGTAACTACTCACAAATTCTATTCATGTTCAAGATCAGAGTGGTATTGAATATCGTTAAGGATCTTAACATATAATCTTCCACCAAATAAACCCACTAGCATCAACTACGAGATGTAATCAACACTACTAGCAACCCACGGGTACCAATCTGAGGTTTTGAGACAAAGCTTGAATACAAGAGATGGACTAGGGTTTGAGAGGAGATGGTGCTGGTGAAGATGTTGATGAAGATTGGTCCTCCCACGATGAGAGGATCGTTGGTGATGTTGATGGCTTCGAGTTCCCCCTCCCGGAGGGAAGTATCCCCGATGGAATCGCTCTGCCGGAGGGCAAAAGTGCTCTTGCTCAAGTTCCGCCTCGAGACGGCAACACTTCGTCCTAAAAGTCCTCTCCTTAATGTTTTTAGGGCAAATGACTTCATATAGCAGAAGGAGGGGGCCAAAGGCTAGCTATGGGCCCCACAAGGCATTAGGGCATGCCCAGGGGGGTGGTCGCGCCATGTTTCCTTGTGGGGAGCAGGTGGCCCCCCTCTGGTATTTCTTTGCTCCATTATTTTTCATATATTCAATAAAAAATATCCATGAAGTTGCAGGTCAATCGGAGCTCCGTAAAATGGCTATCTCTGTTGTAGCTTTTTTAGGTCCAGAATTTCAGCTGCTGGTAATTTCCCTTTCCATGTAAATCTTGCAAACTAAGAGAGAAAGGGCATTAGAATTGCATCATAAAGTGAAATAATGACCAAAAACATTATAATAACAGTAGGAAAACATGATGTAAAATGGATGTATCAACTGGCATGTGAATCATCTATTCGGTTCACTTGGCTTCCTTTTGTTCCTGTGGTTTCGGGTGGGGGTGCGCAGTTCCAACGATTCAGGTCATTTGTCATGGATGCGGTCGGGATTTCTATCGATCCGGTTGTTGAGTTGCCCTAGCCGGCCAACGAACTACATGGGCAACAATCGTCGTTGTCTGTCATTGGTAAATATACAAGGAAAGTAGGAACAAACATAATACAAATCTAATTACTTGTAGGCAATTCATCGAAAAAATCCTTCAAATGGTTCACACCTAATTTATAAGGAAAATCATTAACCCTCTCACCTAAGAGCATGGTTAATAATACAACCAGCAAGATAAAGAACTAATCGTGACGCCTTAAGCTAAGAAAAGTCTTGTAATCCATTCACCTGCTCGAGCAAACGACTTATGTGCTGACAAATAAAGCTAGGGGAATGATCATATTCAAGGCAAATACCAACACAGTACAAATATAATATTTGTAGATAGTTCAGCAAGAAAATCCTTCAAATATTTCACTTACCTTTCGGGCTGTAGTTGGCCTCTGCGCCAATGACGCAACAGGTCATCTAGTAGACTAGACATAAGTTGTAGGCTAAGACAAAGATCATGAGACGGACTTGTCCGGGCCCCCGTGGCAGGGGTACCCAGACTGGCCATGGGGCAATGGTCGGAGTGCTGTATGGCGATCTCAGAGGGCTTATCATCGACTGTATCATGTGATTTGATACATGCGGAGAGCGTCCATAGTCGTTTATTCGGCAAAGGGTGGATTTTATTTGCTCAGAGAAGCAACAAAATGAGCACACACTCAGGCTCTGCATAACCAAGATGCATATAGGTAACACTAATACACACACAAAACATCAACAAAGAGCAAAGTTATATAAGACCAAAGCTAAGCATAGCGCGAGGGAAAAAAGAAGAAAAAACCCAAAGTGTTAGATCCGTGATCGGCAAACTATAACAATGAACATATCTGCACCAACCATCTCATGACACCACATGTACAACAAGAGGTTCTTCAGCAGCAATGCCTTCAAAAAGGGGGCGACACTCAAGCGTCGCTGTCACCGGATCCAACCAACAAAGCCAGAATCTAGGTTTTCATCCTGAAGAATCAGTCCGAGCAGATCCGAGCAATGGCTTCAACATTGTAACAACCTAAAAACATGGCCATTGCAGGTATAACCAACTCGGGACTGACCTAGGCTTTCTCTCCGGAGCTCAAGACCGGGTGCTCGAGTAGCACCACCATCGAAGTCAGTCATGTGTTGTCGCCATCACTTTTTCATGATCCCAACAGCTAAATGCGATGGTTGTTGCAGTACAGTCTGCAGTCACCACCATCCAGCCAATCAGATCTGTATCACCACCACCAAGCCGTCGACTGTAGCACCGCCGGTCGGCCGCCACATGCTCAAAAGTCTAGCACCTTGGCTTCGCGGTCCACTTATAGCATAGAGCCACGACGAGTCATGCCCATGGACGGCCTCGATACCGAGCCAGGCATGGAGAAGCCAACAGTCATGCACAATGTCAGATCTGGCCTCAAGTGCGTCGTACCACTCAATCAAGCGCCGCGGCAGCGATATTGTGCATCCGCGCCGCCCACCCCATGCCACCTGGTCTACGCCTTATGCCCGCACCGTCGTGCGCCTAACCGCATTGCAAAACCATGGACAAATGCGTTGCCATGCCAAGACGCCGCGCCGACGCTGGCGCTGCACGGGTTTTGCCCGATGACGCGCCCTGGTGGCGGCGAGGGAGGACAAGAGGTGGCAGTGGCGTTTTTTCTGGGTTGAAATAGGGTTCCGCCCCTGCCGCACCGCACTATGGGAGGGACGCAGGGCGTTTTTAGTTTCTTTTTTATCCCTCCCCGCCCGCAGCCATGCCTCATAATGTAGATATGTTGATGAACTTTGTTAATAAATTTTGGTGCCGTGCTTGTGTTTGTGTGATTGCTTGAATCGTGCTCCTCTAATTATTCTCACAAGCCGCACATCACTCGTATTTGACAGACTGATATACAAACGCTGCAAGACCATCTCTGCCTCTCCGCTCTGTTCACCGTCATGCTTCCGCCGAAAAGAAATTTTGCTCCGACGTGTTGCTTCCGCTCGACCTGCGGCGAGAATCATACGTGCCATGTGCCCCACGTCCTTGGTGGTGGTAGTAGTACCATTTTGTACTGTACTTGAGAACGTGGACGGTTTCTTCGACCAAGCAACACACTGCTCCACCACTGCTCCAGAGCGTGTACTTGGTGGTGTGTGCTCCATGGCCAAGCGAATGCAGCTCTTCTCGCATACTATAACTACGCAGTTCTCTGAATCTCTGGTATCCTATAAGAAGAGTAGGAGATTCAGGGACATCATGAACTGCCATCTTTGTACACGGGGAGGGCAGCGTGATATCTTGTTAGTTCTTGGGTTTTGGAAGAAGTAGGAGAGGCTGCCAGTTTGCCATGGCCGATCCTACCTTACCTGCTTCGGGCTGTGGTTGGTTTGGTCGCTCGCGCGCACCTCAAAGCGTCCTTTTGGTTGGTAGGTTCCTTTGCAGTGATCACGAATTTGTTGAGGCCGGGGCATGTGCCGCGGCTATGCAATTAGAACCTCAGTCATCTCCAGTGTGGTATCCTTACAACAGTTTAACTAGTACCTTATTGAAAAAAAAAACAGTCACATACAAAATATACTGTAATTTTCTTTTGCGAAGAATAAGCTACACTGTGTTGTTGGCTTTTTCTTCAATTTGCACATGTGTTCTATTGGATCGAGTTTTAACAAATGATACTCCTCTGATCGGATTGGAGGGAGTAGTAATTTTCGGCGACATTGACCATAATTTTCAGTCATGCTATGGTAACAATGTCATAGACCTTCCCGCAAAAGAAGAAAATGCCATAGACCTAATAAGAACTTATGAAAAGTTACAAGAACTCATCACCAAAAAAAAAAGTGACAAGACAGATGAAAGGACATAATTCCACATCAGAAACATACAAATATTCACGTGGCGCCAACCTAACTTAGAACCGAAGGAGGAGCGCGATAGCGACGCCATCGAAGAGGATAAGACCATTATTGCTGTCGCATTGTGAAGGGGGGGGGGGGAGGGGGGGGGGAGGATAAGAGCTGTAAACAGATCCGAAGGGTAAGCGTGGACGTCAGAGAGTCGAGTGACGTAAGTCTAATAGTTCGATTAGAACTTACAATGTTTTAACTAGATGGTGGAAGAATGAGACATTTGTTTGTGTGATTTATGCCCGGCATGCCATTATAAACCAGCGTATGACATGTTGATAGAATTATGTCAAGATAAACACACGAACTACTTAATATCGAGCTCTTTTCAATCCCTTCCTCCTTCTTAGGGTTTCGCGGAATGTGAGGCGAGGAAGAAGTCAACCACACCCACCTTGATGGTAAGATTAGGGTTTACAGTGAAATTGTTAGCACAATGGTTAACCAAAGCCTCCATCATTGCAGAAGCAACGATGACAAGGAAGATGGGATACGAAACCTCGCTGGCGAGATCAGGCTCGGCAAAAAGATGGAAAGGAATGGAAAGAATCGACAACGGCATAAACCCTTGCCGAACCGGAAGGAAGAACCGAACGCGGCGTCTAGATTTAGGTTAAAGAAAAGAAGATAAATCCAGAGACTTGATCTAGGGATGGAGATCCGATGGTTCGCGATCGATGGCCAAATTTGGAGTCGCGTTTTGTAGCACTCACCTCTTGGGAAAACCATGCTCCCGCGCAACGGACGGCCGAGATTTTGCCCTAGGGCCGAACGCACGATCGGGACGGATCGGCCAAAGCCGGGGCGCAAATACTCGCGGAAGCACCCACGGGATTCCCCGGAAATAAAACCCACTCCTCCTCCATCTCCACCTCCACCTTCCAGGCTGCCTGCCCCTCCTCTTTCTCTCCCCCCCTGCGCTCCCACCACCGCCTCCTCCCCGTCGCCGCGCCCCGCCGCCGGGAGCCCCAGACGCCATTGCCCACGCCCCCATGGACGGCGCCGGCGCAGGAGGGGCGTACGTCGCGCGCACGGCGGAGGAGGTCTTCCGCGACCTCCGCGGCCGCCGCGCCGGCATGATCAAGGCCCTCACCGAAGGTGCGCGCGCTCGCCCGCCCCCGCCCCCCTCCCGAATCGGCCCTCCCGGTTCTCGCTTCTTTTCCCCTGGATTCGCGTCGCTGAGCTGTTTGTTTCCCCTTGCTGTCGTTGCAGATGTGGACAAGTTCTTCAAGCTCTGCGACCCTGGTGAGCGCCTCCGATCTCCTCGGGTTTCTCGCCCGCGCCGGGGATTCTCGAATGAGGGGGCCTTTTCGTGTTCGGCTGTTTGAGTTCGGTTGCTTTAGTGTTAGATTGGAAGCTGAAATTGGAGAATTTTCGGTTCCGTTTCCTCCCTCACGTGCTGCTTCGAGTTGGAATTATGGGTGTTTTTCGGGTGCCTTCCATCAATGCTGTGCTGGGTTCCTGGTGCTAGGTTTTGTTCAAAGATTGGGACTCTGGGTCGTAGTTCTTCTACAGAGAAAAGTATTCCGGGGGTTGATTGGAACTGGGGAATCAGGGCTAGGTCTTCCTTTCCTGTGGAATTGTAGCACTCGGTTGTTGCCATCAGACTGAGATTGGTAGCTTCACCGGTCAATTTTACTGAAAATGCATAATATATTAGGCAAGTTGCTGCTGACTAGTTGACTTCCGGTGTGTTTTTGGTGTCTTTGCAGCTCTGCGTATGCGTTTGTTTGTTAGGTTCATCGCTGTTGCCTTAGCCAATTTAGTGGAGTCGTGGGCATTAGTGACATGACGACGGGGCTGAGTAGTAGTGAAACTGACTTTAGCAGTGTTCTTTCGTTGCATTGATAGCACAGGGCATCGATATCAGTGCATCTGGTTGTAATAAGTGATTGCTTACCCTATTCATGTACTCCTAATTACTGTGAAGTTTTCGTTGCTTACCATCATTGAACATTATATTACGATTTGGTCCACATCGCTATATGCATGACAATTCCACTCTAGTGAGCACTGTAGTTCTGGGCATGATTACTCAGACTGATGCTGTACAGGGTATTATTGCTACTGCTGCTAATCCCATGTTATTGAACAGAAAAGGAGAACTTGTGCCTTTATGGATATCCCAATGAGACATGGGAAGTGACCTTGCCAGCTGAGGAAGTGCCCCCGGAGATCCCTGAACCAGCATTAGGAATCAACTTCGCTAGGGATGGAATGAATGAGAAGGATTGGTTGGCGCTAGTTGCAGTTCACAGTGATTCCTGGTTGCTGTCCGTTGCATTCTACTTTGGAGCCCGCTTTGGCTTCGACAAAGAAAATAGGTAATTATTCTATTGTTGAACTATGCGGGGTTCTTTTCCCCTCTCATGTGCACTCCTTTTTTTCATCTCGATTTCATTTCATTGTGAACACTAAATTGGTATGGTTCATGTGTTAGGAACTTAGGATTCCTGTCAATGGCTGTTAACTGTTGCTCACACACAATCGTTTATTGTCGGGATTGTCAAATGGAATGTGTTCTGTGCATATTTGTTACTGTGGACCATGTAAAAAAATGATATTACACTGGCAAGTTAAACTAGTGAGAAATATCAAAACCTAAATTGGTTATAGCATATGTTTATAAACTTTATAGCTTTGTCATATTTGAAATTTATATTTTAGCTTGAAAGTTATGAATTTCCAGGCCCTGTTGTGACATGAACAGGGAGGGTCTGGGATTCTGGAAATGCGTTTTACTTAATTATGTTCTCTCAGGGTTTTCTGTTGGCAGTTTTAATTTCACATCTTTTTGTCAGTGGTGATTGGACACTAGAACCATGTTTTAGCATGATTTTTATAGGTTATTTTACCATCATGATTCATAGAAATTACATAATGTAGTTTACCTTCCAGTATCTTGTTCTGTCTTTTCATGTATAATATGAGTCATTCTGTATCTGAAATGCTAAATGCATGTATTGGTGAGAGCTGCGGCATGACATGATTTGCAGTTTTGCACATCATTGTCCTGTCTACTTTACTGTCACAAATATGACATGTTTGAAGTTTAGGGCATTGCGTATTACTTTATTAGTGCATCAAGTGTCTACCTTTTGTGGATGTCAGTTGTGCTGCATAGAGAGAAACGATGATGATGTTGATTCACATACTATTACTGGTGCAAATACTTTTGAATTGCTACTTGGAATATAGGCTTTATGTGATGCTTCATGGTTACTCCATTAATTCTCATCTTTCCTTGCTATATCATACTAGACTTAAATATGTTTTTTGACAGTTGATTCATTATTCATGTTTGTGTGGTTCAAAAGATGGTTTTACTTGAGAAAATGGATCTTTTACTATTTGGAGTAGGCGCTGCCTTACTGCAGTTAGTTATGTTTGTTTTGTAGCAGCGTAATGTACTTGTTGGCACAGCATGGTGTATATCCACTGCTCCTCACATTTCACAGATATTGGGAAAATGTTGCCAGGCACTTTAGAAAATGTGCACTGGTTGAAGAGGGTTTGTATCCTACAAAATAAACATAGTTCACCATATTAACCACTAGTTATCTTGTTTTAGACAATGTGATTGCAACCATGATTTCTACAGTTGAAGTAAGAACTACAATAAGTCGTTTGCAATTTTGTGGCGATCTTTCATCAAGAAAGCAATGACATTGAAGTCTTAAGATGTTTCTGTTCTCTTGGCGTAAGCACGTGCACACCTCTAGCCACTCTCACAGTCACACACAAACTGCTTGCTCTATTCCATGTACAGTCTACTGATCAGTAGAATGAATCTTGGCTGTGAAACAGAATGTTTTGTTGTTTGCTTTGTTAGGCTCAGTCCATTTTTGCAGAGTTTCTTTGTTTAAGGTGTTAAATGCCATTGGCTGTTTGTCTGTTTGAACAACTCATGCTTAAAAGACATTGTAGTTGAGATATAGAGCTATGTCCACCATGGATTTCTTTTTTGGTCTGAAAGACATTGCAGTAGAGATATAGAGCTATGTCCACCTCCTTAAAAGTTATAGCTTCACTATCAGTAAACACTTTTGTTTTTTCCCTCTCCTGTTTCTGTATCCTTTCTCCTTTTGCACTGAGTTGTTTCTGACATACTGTAAAAATTTACCGACTCAATATTAGAAGCATGAAGACCTCCTTCTGGACATTAGAGTCGTCATATGATACTAGTGTTCTGTAGTTCTCAGTGCAGATGATTTGATAGAATGCCCAGGGCTTAAGAATGGGGTATCGGGATGAATCAAATCATACTAGTGTTCTCTGGTCTTCTTTTACAAAGGACTTTTGCTATTTTTCTGTTCTGCACATCTTGCTGTTCTCTTGTACTTTGTTTCTCCTGGGTGTTCCATAAAAACCTAGGATGCCAGCCTGTATCCACTTCTTTCCAAGTAAGAAACAGTGCCGAGTGTCTTGACTAATGTGGGGATAATAGTATTGATAGTTGTAGCCAGAGTAAAAACAACCTCACAACCATTAAGAAAAACAGGAGAGGGGTTTCCTGCGTAGTTGTCAAAAATGGCTTGAAGCTTGCAGGGAAGAATACCCATGTTTGCATGAACATTGGGCTTACATGAACATTGGGCGTGCATGAAAACTTGGTTGGCTGTGCTGGAAATACAAACCCACTAGACTGAGAAAAGAATAGACAGATTTACAGTGTGATAAAAGAACATGTGTCATGCATGGAAATTTGGTTGGGTGTGCTGGAAATACAAACCAACTAGATTATCTTCACTATCTAAAGTATTTACCTTTGCTACTATTAGGGGAATGGGGAGCACTTTGTATCTTGCCAAAAGTTGCTCTGCAAAGTCTTTACCCAATCACTGCACTCTATCTGAATTTGTTGTGTTCGCATTTTTATCTGTTTGTTAGAAAACAGATCCCTGCTGTAACTGGTTATTTTATCCGAAGTCAAGTTTGTCCACCTCCCAAATTGCAGTTTTACATTTTGATGCTACTTCATTATTTTCCTGTGCAGGAGGCGACTGTTCAACATGATAAACAACTTGCCCACTATATACGAGGTAGTGACAGGAATTGCCAAGAAGCAGTCAAAGGAAAAGACTCCCAACAGCAGTAGCAAGAGCAGCAAGCCCAGTATGAAAGTGGTAAGTGCAACAGCCCCTTTTTTTCCGCTACAAAAATGTTGTTGTGGAATCGCCGCTGATCCACTCTTGCTTATGCTTGCTGGGTGGTGCAGCTCTCGAGAGCCGAGCCCCGCGCAAAGGCCAAGGTGCCAGTCCCCAAGGACGAGGAGGAGAGCGGCGAGGACGAGGGCGATGACGAGGAGGAGGAGCACGACAACACCCTGTGCGGGACCTGCGGCACCAATGACGGCAAGGACGAGTTCTGGATCTGCTGCGACAACTGCGAGAAGTGGTACCACGGCAAGTGCGTCAAGATCACGCCCGCCCGGGCGGAGCACATCAAGCACTACCGGTGCCCGGAGTGCACCAACGGCGGCTCCAACAGCAACAAGAGGGTCAAGACATGAGCGCGCGGCGCCGGAGAAGGAAAAGCTGCGCCGCGCTTGCTGCGAGGAAAACCAAGCAATCTTCGCCCAGCCTCTAGATATCATCTATTCATGGCTTAGTTTCCTTCCTAGTCTGTAAGCGTGCTTCATCGTGTTTTAAAAAACTATGAGATTTTCGTGTGTGTTGACATCAACCAGCCTTTCTTTCTAGCATGTAAACTCTGTCGACTGCCAGCTGACCATTGCTTCATTATTCGTGGATCCTTTGTAGTTCGTGACTCTGTTGCCGTCATTCGTGTTGGCATTTGCACTGATCCTGGGTTGCTTGCTTGAAGCTGTCTTGCTCTGTTGATGGAACACATATTTGTCAGGATGTTTGGTTAATACTACAATTCCATCATTCCTAGTAGTATTGACCAAACATCCTTCCAAATATGGGGTACTACTTTGGTGGTTGGGTGTTTTTTTTTTGTTTTGTTTGACACTGGAATAGTTGGGTGATTTTTCTCCCTGCTGTCTGTCTTGCTAAAGTTGTGTTGCAAAACAGCAATGACTTACAGGATACACTTTTTTTTTTCTGAGAATCACTTGCAGGATACACGGGTCCCTCCCTCCTCACAGGTCTGGGCCTACGCGACGCAGGCGAGAACGGGCCGCACGGCGAAGCCCAGCCCACCAAGTAGCGAAAACCGGCCACTTTCGGAGCCCAAAACTAAACCCATCAAAAAATCTCGTCCGGCCGTAGACGACCCAAAATCCGCCGCGCCGCATCCAACCCCTTCCTTCCTTCCGTTCCTCCGCCGCTCCGGTGGCGCGATGGCCGCGCGGGCCCTCCTCCTCCGGGCAACCGCCCGCTGCTGCTCCCCTCTCCACTCCCCCACCGCCGCCCCGCGCCTCCACCCGCGGCTCCGCAGCCACGCCGCCGCCGCCGCTCCCCAGCTCCGCTTCCCCGCGCTTTCCTTCTCCGCCTCCGCCGTGTCCACCAGCTCGCACGGCCCCAGCGGCGGTGACGCCGGCGAGGGGGAGGATGACAAGGGAGCGTACGAGAACTACCTGGGGATGAGCGACGACGAGCTCATGGCGCAGTGCGACATGGGCACCTTCAAGTCCTCCGGGCCCGGCGGCCAGCACCGCAACAAGCGCGAGTCCGCCGTGCGCCTCCGCCACCACCCCACCGGCATCGTCGCCCAGGTCAGCTTCCATTCTCCAGTTGGGCTGCGAGTGCCCAAAACAGAGTGGTTGATTTAGCCGTGATGTCCAGCCCAGTGCTTGAGTGCTTGACGGATGTTGGTTCTAACGGTGAACTTGTAGCCTCTGGGAGATGGAGTACTTGGCACTTCCCAGAATATCCACACCATTGTCAGTTGAGCTTTAGAAGCGCATTGCCTAATTGAGAGATTTATGCTTCAAGTCAATTAACATAGCGATTATTAGTGTGTCCACAACATCAATCAACAATATATGCACCCATCATGGCGGACAGAAATTTTTATTGCTGTACCTACAAAGATCAATCTATCATTGTTTCAGTTAGTGCGCGACAACCTTCATCGATGTCTTTGAACCCAAACAACATCTTGCACTAACCCTCTTAAATGAACATTCTATGCAACGCTTGCCTTGTTCGTGTTTGATCAGTATGGAATGTTGCTTTCCCTACTGAATTCATACGGCCATCACACTGAACTTCAAAGTTCAAACCAACCAAATGTCTGATTCTTAATATATATTTTCCCTTCATGTCAGCCATCTTATGTGGTAGAACTAGCTCTTTCTCCACTCCTTTGCATGATAGTTTATCTCATTGTGCTTCCCCACAGGCTGTGGAGGATAGGTCACAACATAAGAATCGATCGTCTGCTTTATCTCGGCTTCGGACCCTGATTGCTCTTAAAGGTAAATCTGATGTGCTTCAAGTTATGCATGTTTTAGCTCAGTAAATGTTTAAATAATACTCCGTCTGTAACTTTCTAATAGACGTTTTTAGAGTCCATGACAGTGTCAAAAAATGTCTTGTATTAAGTTACAGAGGGAGTATCATGCATACCCAATACCACAACTTTGTGACCTAAACAGCTCAGAACTTATTATGTTAGTTGCAAATAACCCCAAGGCAGCAACCTAATGTTTCAATAATTGTTTAATTGATCACCATGCACTTACTCATAATTTACAGCAGCAAAAATGTCGGGTTATGTTTACATCATTCGTTTTCAATTTCCATGGTAGTCATGTAACATCTTGGTCGTTCACATCTTATCAGTTAGGAGGCCGATAAACCTTGATAACTACACTCCTCCAGTTGAACTTCTTCAGATATTGCCACTGAAGTCTACCATTCGATCAAAGGATGTTGGCAGCCAAATTGGGCCAAATAACCCAAAATTTTCTCCAGTATGCTTCTCTTCTTACCTTAAATATGCCAAGTGTGTTTTTATCTCATGCTCAATGTTACCAATTTGAATGCTTCCATTTCCAATGTTCTCTTCTGTTGGTGAGCAGGGAATGCAAGCTTTATTAGATCTTCTATTTGCTGTTGAAGGTTCTGTATCAGAGGCAGCGAAAATTCTAGGGTAATGCATGACTTTCTAGTCTTCTTGGCAAGTGTAACAAAACAATCTGTTATCAAAAATGGGTGCTAGTTTACAACATGTTCAATCCATTTGGTTTTATGAAACCATCTACTATACAATATGTTGAACTACTTGACATGATGCAGCCTAAGCACTGGTGCCCTGTCAAGGTTAATTCTATCAGATGATTCTCTCCGAGCGGCTGCAAATGAACTGCGAGCCTCCAAGGTATTCCTGCAAATCAGTGTCCAGCTGGTTGTACATGTCTGTTCGTTGAGAAAAGAACAATACAGATCGCATGCCAAAAATCTGCACTCCATAGTCGAGTTCCAGCAATAACTAGTTATGTCACCCAGTGTACCCAAGCTTAGGTGTACTATGACTTCAGTTTCCAGATCACCAGCCATGATATGATCTCCTATTTCATACTAGCATTTTTTTTAAATAAGATTATTTGGAAATTTATGCTAGCTAAATCATGGGTCAATTTGTGTTACTGAAACCGCATTGTCATATTCCCCATCACATCCAAGTTTGAGTCTTTGCTGAACTCTGAAGCCACATTTCAGTCCCAAATTCTGCAATTTTTGAGTAGCATGCTGGCTACTCAAATGAAGATCTTAACCACATATCTGTCTCCACAGGGACTGAAGCCATTAAGATGATGCCCCTTTACAATGTTATCATCTTCTGCTGCGCCACAGGTGCCAAGGTGTCTCATTGCTCATGATTTCATGGCATGCCATTGGAGCTTATGCCCAATTCCTTAGCGCAAGAAATGCAAAACGTACACAGGGTCTGTCTTATACAGGGCCATCATCATGCCTGCTTGTTTGTCTCACACCATTGTAACCTTGTTGTTGTACAGTGCAATTGTACTTTCACATGTCGCCATCGCTTGATGATGCCTTCAACAAATTGGATCTACTTTTAAGCCATATAGTGTCTTTTTATTACCAAACTACTCTTCACATTTGTGTGTCCATTTGCTGCATTGCTGTCAACTATGAACTCAAACAGAAAACCTTGCCATATATTCATTGCCACGGAAAGAATGTTACATACAGGTTATCTATCTCGTGTATGAGCTACATGTTTATTTTTCTAGTTCCCAAGAGGCCAAAACTGTGGAAAGGCAATGGAATGTCGTACTGACAAATTCATACAGGTGCCTCTCAAATCAAGTAAACATTGTTAATATTGGCCCTATTTATCGTTCATCAAACGCTCAGCTAAGAGCATGTCATCAGGAGTAGTCACCTGCAACAAGTTCACATGTCGAGGTTCAGTTAATTCAAACTTAAAAGTTCAGAATATACTCCCTCCGTTCCAAAATAGATGACTCAACTTTGTGCTAACTTTAGTACAAAGTTAGTATAAAGTTGGGTCATCTATTTTGGAACGGAGGGAGTACTAGTTTAAATAGCTAACATGATACCTTGATGTTTGTATAAGAGCCCTCAGTGATATAAACAGGATGTTTCAAGCATTCTACGATGGAAACATCATCAGTGACCTCAAGGCCATCCCTGTGAGTGCAAAGTTTAATCAGCAAGAAGAAAATGAAATGGGAATTAGCATATCAGTGGATTATATTTGCTGTGATCCAGCTAACCTCTTAACAAGCTCGAAACCATCTTTGAGCAAATTAGGCTTCATCACCTACAATCAGAATATATTTCTAAGTCATACTGTATCCCCCCACATAAAAATGAACATGGAGTTATGGGAAATACAAATCATGAAATGTTCTTATTAGAGGCAATACTATGATTACCTGTGGAGTTTGCATCTCCCAGAGGGTTTTCCTATCGAGGGTTTTTACGACGAAAGAATCGCTGTTGGCCTGGAGACAATTGAAGAGAGAGGATTAAAGTTGCACAGCAAGAATGCCGTCGGAACATCAATCATGCAGTATGCTATTATTAGGTAATGACCGAGGATCTTTGCAAGCTCATCTTTTATTGATGAATATCTAGATGTATAAACAGTAACCTCCTTTATAGTAGCTTTGACAGGCACACCAAGAACAGCTGCTCCATGCACCGCAGCATCTTCTAAGACCTAGTCAGAAAAATCAAAACCAATATTGTTACTTGAGCGAACTGCAAGATTTTACAAATGTTACCTTTCCCCCTTTACAAAGTTACTATGAAATACCAAAGCACCAGGATTAAATAAGAAATTCTTCAATTTTTCTCAAGGCAGCATAAAGAAGTTCGAAGCCAGATATTTTATCATGCATGTAGTATAATTCACAAAAATATCAGTTGCGACTTCTAAGGGGAGAGTTTTCTGTTAGTTGATGACTGTGCAAGAAGTTCCCTTCATAGGAGAAGAAAGAAACAAATCCAGGAACATCTTACAAGGCACGCTATGATGGATAATTCATGCTGGATCATAGAAGGTAACCTTTTTTACATCTTCAGAGGATACCAAGGGTCTTGCAGAATCATGGACACAAACAAGTTCTGAATCTCCATCAATTTCCTATGGACAAAGTTTTTTGTTCACAAATTATACAAATGTTGAAGATATCTACAATATTGGTGTACAAAAGCAACATAACAAGCAGTATAGGTGGGCTACCACTAACCTGAAGTCCATTAAAAACAGAGTCTTGTCTCTCTTTTCCCGGGGTTGTAAATTTAATAGGTATTTGCAAGTTTTCAACAGAACCTGCGGAAACAGTTGACTGATGAACATCTTACTCCGAGGCTGTGCTGTATCATTCTTTAAATTTGGTCACAGGACTTAATTATAATAAGGCGTAGATGCTAGATTTATAAAAACATAGTGAAAGCAATGAGTATGGGATGAGTCCAGACGAACCTTCAAATAAATTTTTGTAGGATGGATCACACACCACCACGACTTCTTTCACTTCCTTCATTCCACAGAATGTCTTTAAACTGTGGGACAGAAATGTAAGTATTTCGTGTCTGCATGAAATTGCCAAATCAGGGAATTAATAGGTTCTACACCAAGGAAATGAACCTGTGCAGTGCAATTGGTACTCCCAGTAATGGTAGATACTGCTTAGGCATATTGGCCTGTTACAAAAGGTGGAGGGGAATTTAGGTACATTCATCATCCACTGAAATGATTCGCTAGTTCACTGCGAAATACAAAACTTATTTCGAAGCAGCACAATTCCTCACAGCAGATCTAAAATTGATGCCATCAAGCATTACACTGATGCCTGTTCATTTTGTTTAACACTACTCCTAATGTTCAAGAAAGATAGAAATCTCTTGTACGCTACATTTATCTTCACTTGTAGCGCGAAAAAGTCGTATAGATACACCATCAGAGTGCATATCAGCAATAGAAGAACAGCTATGGCATTTCCCACCAGAATTGTCACACTAATGTAATGAACATAACCCGGAGCAATACACAGAACACTGTCAAGGACATAATACACTTGAGAACAACAGCCGCTCGTGGAAGCTAAGTTTGGAGCATGATGAGATAAGAGAAAATACCCCCATTCTCTTTCCTTGCCCTCCGGACAAGAGGACCACCGAGACGCTCCTCTCCTTGACAGCCTCCCCGCCCTGGCAAAACAGAGCCCTCGGTCAGTCAGCCAGAAGAGCTCACACCACATACGCGTGTCATCCAAAATCCACCGTACCTGCGCGCCGCCCGGTTCAGCAGCGCAGATGGCTGAATGCGAACGCCTCGTGCTCCGCCGCGGAGCAACCCCGCAGCTCCCACCTGACCACAGTTGACCCCGAAAAAAAGGAAGGCCTCAGTACAGCAGCAGCGGATAAGCAGTTACAGACAATCGGACTGGAACTCTAGCAAGTTCGCAGCCCCAGGGGCGCCGGGCCAAAACGAACGGATTAGAGGCGATTGGCCTGGAGCAACACGAGCGATCCTCACCAATCCGCAGGCGGCGGCCGCGGCGGGACGCGGGAAGCAGCACGGCCGCGGGGCATGGAGGCGGCGTCGGGGCGGAAGGGGGCCGCGCGTGCGGGTGGAGGTGGAGGCGGAGGCGGAGCTCCATGCCGGAGGCGCTGGTGGGTGGCCCAGGGAGGGAGAGGGCGGGTGGTGCTGCTGGCGATGGGCGGCCGGAGCGGAGGCGACAAAAACAGTGGGAGGAGGCATCCGGGAACGGAGGTGAGTGTGGTGCGGATACATTCCGGTCAATCTCCGCCGTCCACGAGTTCTGTTTTCTCCGTCACGTGCTGGGGAGGTCTACCGTTTTACGTCAACGGGTCATAGGTTCCCTTTTCCAATTATTATCCAATCGGCTCCTCACTTTGTTGTTGTTGTTGTTTACTGCTTTTTTTTGGCGAAATGTTTTTTTTTTGCGGGAATTGGCGAAATGTTGTTGTTTACTTGTTGTTTATGGAGCATATCTGAGTTTTCATTCTTCACAAAAGGACCATCAATCAAACCTTCATTATTTCTCACTAGGCTCACGGCCACATGGACAAGGCTAAACACCCAAAATGCAGAGACAAGCCTCCGCCACACTACAAACTATAACTCACCCACCAAAACGACCGACAGGAAAATACATCATCGAGTCATTGACGTCGCCGTTGGCAATATCGTCGAGATGGGAAGCCGAGATGGGCAGCCTCAAAACATGAAAAGTTGCAGTTCCATCCGGTAGATCGGGACCTCCACTCACTCCCACACCAATAGGGTCGACAGAGGAGGAGGGGGGTGACGATCTACCGAAAGAAGTTGGCGTGCAATGGACCTAGATCGATTCATAATGATTACGCTTATATTTTCAGTTTCATGATTTTTTTCAAATGTATAAACAAATTTGGCATCGAGCAACTGAAGAAAGATTTGATTGACCATATGTGGGCGGTTAAAGGAACAACTAGTACATATGTAAATTACTTTGTTCGATTGTAATATTTAAATTAAAACTACTACTATATTGCAACAATTTTTAGCTAAACTAAAGCTAGATATGCAGCTATTTTGAGTGAACCGGAAAAAAATGAGGTTGTGTGTATGCGGCTAGTTTTGGATGACTGGCTCACACATCAATATTTACGGACTGATCCCTGGTACGCAGACGAATGCGGTGTCCGGTTTAGGGTTCCATGTTAGAGATGTTGTTGGGTTAGGCGCTATGCTATTGGAGTTGCTCACAGGTTAGCTAAAGAGCGGGTTAACAATGGACTTCCTAAGGTGCAGTTTCATGCCACACCCCGATTGTATTCTACTCGGGATGGGAATGGGTCGGGTCCCTAACCTGACCTAAAAATTCGAGGTCAACGGGTCATGTGGGTGGGTCTCAAACGGGCCGGAACAGGGCCGGCGTCAGGTGGCCCGCTGGATCAGCCGGGCCGGCCCATCTATAGTCTTAAATCTCACACCAGTTACAATCTTCGTCGCGTCCGTGTTGCTGTAGGACCCGTTTCTGCGACGTAGTCCGTGTTGCTGTTACACTAATCAGATTTCATTATAAATCATGCCTAATTTTAACATCTTGTTTATCCACAAGTCAATGGAAAGCAAAAAAAAAAAAACCCATCGGGCCAACAAGGCCATTGACTATTTTTTATATGGATCGACCCGCCTCTCAAATTGGCCTTGGGGCGGGGCCACAGGGGCCAAGTCCGGGTTGGCCCGTTCCCATCATGACATCCTTGCATATTGTGTCGGCTGAGATTTCGAAGTCCGAATGCTGTTTAAGTAATACTCATGAGAAGAAGAAAAGGATCCAGCTATAAACGGAACGAAACAGCTCGTTTCGCCCCATCGGCCGTACTAACCCAGATGCAGCAGAGTACCAGAATATGCTGTTGCAGCGGCAGACAGAGGGGAAAACACTTTCAAGCTAGTCTGTCAGTGACGGCCACAGCCATGTCGCAGACCACACATCACACAAGATTTAACTCAGCAGCAAAACGCTTCCGATTATTACAACAACAAGCAGGTACTAGTATGTACAAGCATCGACATGAAAACACACTCCATCCGAAAAACTGCAACTTACAACAAGCGGCCCTACAAAGGCGCATGACGAACACCACATCTCAAAGCACAGCAAAAAAAGGAAACAGCTCTTCCTACATTCCGACGAACACCACTCACGAACAGGCTACATACAGTTAGCAAGTCCTCTCCATCACAGCGACGCTACTACCAGCAAGCTTAAATATACGTCCCTCTAGGGAACCTACTCCTATGCAGTTAGCAGTTGGAGGTCGCCCTCGGTCTTCTCATGGCTCGGCGCGAGCATATCTCCTCCCGCGTTATTGTTTCGACGACCTGACAAGTCTCAAGCATCAAATGATTGGGCAACAACAGATTTCTGGTGTAAATGCAAGTCAAGGGGGGCAAGAACTTACGAGTTACAGCTTCTTGGTGTCCCCGGATTTCGGCAGCTGTAGTTGATACAGCGGTTAGGGGTTGCACGAGATGATAGGCTCGCTGGTTCACACCTAGGCCGGGCTCCAACACATGTTAGTTCAGCTACCAACAACTCATCAGCATCATGTCCCGTCTTCGTCGAAAAAGCTAGAGTAACAGCTAGAGATGGTATCATCCCGTCGAAAAAGCTAGAGTAACAGCTAGAGATGGTATCATTCCGTCGATGGTAAACGGAAATAGTGATGTCACTGCGGTCTCGTGACGCATAATCGGGCCTTCCCAGGGTTAAGAAGTGACTCCGACATTATCCAACCCTGACATGCAACGAAAAGGAATGTGGTTAGTCATGTACCGAGGGTTTCAATCAAGCGGCTTGTCACAATTATGTCTAGTAGTTGGGAGTGCTAGATAGTAGATAGCACACTTATCACAAAGAGAAGGAGCGTTACCTGTTCTTTTGCTTTCTTCCTGAATGTTCTGTAAGACGACGACACAATTTTGCAAGACTCTGCGATGTGTGCCAGGAAATCCATGTTCCGTGGGTGCGGGTTCCCATAGTGATCTGATCGATTGGAGCTCATCCTCTTCCTTTCATGTGATACATTGATGAAATGCAGCAACACATGGGCCTGTAAAGCAGTATCGTTATCAGGACGTAGGACAATTAGGGACCACAAACACACCTAAAAGCCAAAATAATTGCAATGCAAACAGCTGCTTACATGGAAAGCAGCTTTGAGAATGTCATCTGGCTTTGCTGGGTCCTTGAGTAACGCATATACTTTATCCTTCGTTGGGTTATATGTTACCATGTATCGCTCATCCTACAATTAAGATAGGAAGTATTATAGCCATACCAAAAGAAGGAATGCAGGAAATATACTGGTAGTGGCCACTGGCATTTAGGTGTACCTCAAACAAAGGCCTTGTGGCAACAAATGAAACAGGTTCTTGAAATGCTTCTCCAAATCGTGATCCTGAAAGAAAGTATCAGACTGTAAAAAAAAACATTCCATGTACAACGAAAGGACCAGAGTCAGAAGAAACCATAGTGCAAACCTATTGAAACTGGCTCATGCCGCCAAGGATGAATAAATATTGTCTCCTGCGAGTTTCCTTCCTTCAACGAAGGAACATACCCTGTACCATGAAAGGTTGGAGAATCAGGTACTACATAAAATTGCAATTAAGACAGAAGATGCATCTAAAAGAGACCACAATTAGAACTTCCAGAGACTCTAAAAGTCCCATATGGCAGTTTCGAGCTCAATACTGTGAGTGCAAGGATAGAAGAGAATATGTCCAACCTATTGTGCTGACACACACCAAAAGTTCATGTTTTCACCATGGTTATGGATTCATGAAAAGGATCTTGGTACCGGTCAAATCTTTTCTAAAGCCTTTTGAATTGTTACTTTGCTATGCCTAATACTGTATTTGGCTTCGCTTTAGTAAGCCTTTCACAAATATAAGTGCCGCTTTACTAGTCACATTAATATAACTGATAAAGATCAGTGGTTTGTCCATATAAACAATTCTAGAAGTATGTTTGCTTTTTCTGGAACAATTCAAAGCATAATATCTAAAACAATCAAAGCAGAAATCTGTGATTTACCTGTCTTAATAAAGGAATCCACTGCAACAGTAAACCTTGCCCTGTTTAGGGTATTCAGCACGACAGACCTCACCTGGTAAGAAACTCAGTATCAACATATGGCTTGCAGAGGGAACAACAAGACCCAAGAAATAAAGTATTGAAGTGAACCTCATGATATGAACTCAGGAGATATCCACATGATAGCAGGGCAAATGAAGTCACCAACGATGGGTTCCGCTTTGTGATAAAGATGCTCAAACCAGTGCCCAGCTTCATGTGAAATCATCAACAAAATAATGTCAGAATTGCTGCTAAATTAAGTGAGCAGATGATATCATGTACTCATACAACCAAAAGCTCAGGTCACACCATCAAATAATGCGAGTAAATCAGCCAACTCAGTTGCATGCCTGATTAATGTGCCACTTGCCCAAAAAGTTCAAGGAAACATGTTAATAATTACCAGATCTGCAATGTTCCCGACGGATTCGCCTTTAGCAGTCACATCTCCAATATTTTCTCCTCTTGCATATGCCTTATAGATTGGGGTGCGAGTTGACGTCGACGTAACAGCAGCGACATTCTAAAAATGTTGCATGAAAAAACAGAAGTTCTTCATCAATACTTTCAAAACAGTGTCGAGTATATGTACTTCAAATCCAATCACTGCAACTTTGAACAACTAGCGAGGACAGACCTTTACAACATTTGCAACGCAAGCCATAGGCAAGAAAAACTGAGGGAAGGCTGCAGTAGCTAACTCTATCCCAGCACCTATCTCCAGCAAGAGATCACTAGAAAAGCGGAGCTACAGAAAATTTCAGTTTCAGTTAGTCGTGCACATGGGACCAAGAAATTGGAAATAAAGTACAGTAGATAACTACTCCCTCCGTTCCAAAATAGATGACCCAACTTTGTACTAAATTAGTACAAAGTTGGGTCATCTATTTTGGAACGGAGGGAGTAGATGGTAAAAAAATGTAAACATGCTTTAAAATGTTTTACCTGCTTTAGGTCATTGTCAAACTTCTTTCCTTGTCGTGCAAAAAGCATTTTTCCAACACGTCCAGCACCGTCCTGGAGCAGGACCACAATCACAACTATATGATTAGAATAAATAATACATGTATGATTTCTAATGACAAGAAGCAAAGAAGAGCATATCAGCCAATCAGAAGATATTGCTATCAGATGACCAATAACTGTTTATCGCAAAAAACTCTTCTACTCCCTCCGATCAAAATTAATTGACGCATATTTAGTACAACTTTAGTACAAAGTTGTACTGAGTGCGCGTCAATTAATATGGATCGAAGGGAGTAATAAATTTCTGATTTGTCTTAAAATGAATCAGCAGAAAGGTATGATGACCTAAACAAATAGATTCTTGAATAGACATGATTTGTTTACCTTGAGGATCCAGTTGATAGCAATGGCACCCGGGGTAACCTTGCTTTGAGAGACTCCGACGGAGCTCAGCAAGGTTCTTGTTGTGAACACACCCATTGCTCCACCAAAAAAATGCTGAACAGTGAACAAATCTCAGCATGATACATATGAATCAAGACAGTGAATACTGAACACAAGTTCTAAACTGTACCTTGAGAGCTCTCCAGGTCATGTATGGGACGTATGAAGGAGTAACACTGTCTGGAAACCCTTCAGGCACAACATACGATCTTACGAACGCCATTATTTCCTGCAGCCATAGTGTGTAATGGTGTTATTTAGTATTCTAAACGCTCTTATATTAGTTTACAGAGGGAGTACTTTATTAGAGATAGAACATAAATGTGGAGTGATTTCAACTCTTCACGCAGCACTTTAATCTTCACATAATAGTGTAGAATCCTCTATTCAATAGTTGAAAACAACTGCTACACAACTTAACTCCAAAATGAATTCCATTAATGCCGTTTTTTTTCTCTAAAAAGGATGAGAATAAAGTGAAGAAGACAACTTCCACAGGTTAAAAAGAACTTTCAGTCAGCAAGCAACTTAATCTGGCATGTGTAGTCCACTGCAATATTAATTTCCTACAAACTACCTTAATCCCAACTAAAAATTGACGGTGAAAACAATACTACTTTGGACTAAATTTTACTTTGTACTACAGGAACAAAGTCATAGTCCTGGAAATACGACACAATTTACTCTCCCGGTTTCACCTAAATAAAACAAAACTGCCTCGAAAGTATCGAGTCAGTACACTCCGAAGAATTACAGAAAACATATCTACATTGTGCAGCTGCACAAATAATCTACAATTCGCAGATGGCTACGCCTCGCGTACACCAAATTGCCGAAAATCCACAGCCAATCCCCCCAAATCAAACCGGAAACCTAACGCATATCCACCAGACCACCAAAACACAACCAACAGCAGCAAACACGACGGGACGCCGCAATTCCACCGGACGGCTCACCTCGGCGGGCGGGAGCGGCGACTGGAGCGGCACGGCCCGGACGGAGGCCCCGAGGGGGACGGCGGACCCGCCCCTGCCCCGGCCCTTCCCCTTGCCCTTCCCGGGGGCCGCATCCACCACGTACTTCCACCGCCGGCCCTCCACCTCCTCGAGGCAGAGGAAGCCCTCGAGCGCGGGCGCGGGCGCTTCCAGGGCCGCGGGCGCGACGGCCTCGGCGATCGTGGAGGTCCGCACGGCCTCGCGCACCAGCCGCGCGTCGGGCGGCGGCGGCGGCGGCGCCTGCACCGCGACGGCCTGCGCCGCGGCGGTCCGCTTGATCCCCACCGCCGGCGCCATGGGCCGCTGCGCGGAGGGCGAGCGCGGGGCGCTGCTTAGTCAGATGGTTGTCGCGACGGGCGCACAGGACAGGACAGGAGGGCTGGGCGAGGCGAGGCGAGGCGGAGTGGTTGGAGAGAGAAAAGGGAGGGCGGAGGGTTATATTGGCGGAGCCGCGGAAATGCCAAGATGGAGGTGAGAGACCGGACAGCGGAGAGAGAAAAAGGTTTTATAGACCGGAGGAAGTCTCTCCTGGCTCCGCTACGGGCACCAGCGCCGTGCACCCACTTTACTTGTTGCCCTTCACGGCGGGGCAGCCGGGTCCCGGCGGCCGGAACGTGGTGGTCCGGCGTGGCGCCGGATGCACGAACTGCTACGGGCACACGGTTGACAACCAGTTTTTTTTTTGAGCATCAGTACAGACACAAGCGCTCATATACACGCGCATACACTCATTCCTATGAACGCACACACGCACACCCTACCCCTATGAACACCTCCGAGAGACTGAGCCGGCATATCATCTTGAGATTTACGAAGCCACCGTAGGCGCCTCGTCGTCGACGGGAACGTCTCCTCCACTGAAAGCGCATCGCCGGAAATCCTGAAATAAATCCAGGAATAATGCGAGCACCAGGATTTGAACCCTGGTGGGTTGGGGATACCACTGTCCACCTAACCAACTCAACCACAGGTTGTCTTATACATAATGACTGTTCGCGGGGTAGGGTTGTCTGCGACATCCACACGTTAATAATTATTGGAAGTCTATGCCGGAAAAATGGTTGGGATATGCCGATGTGGTTATCCAGTTGCGTCATTAAAAACATGAACTGCAACATGGTATATATCAACGGTTGAAAACACAATTTCTTGC
This sequence comes from Triticum aestivum, assembly GCF_018294505.1. Lineage (NCBI taxonomy): Eukaryota > Viridiplantae > Streptophyta > Magnoliopsida > Poales > Poaceae > Triticum > Triticum aestivum. Next base: position 649,085,776 of record NC_057800.1, read on the forward strand.
ACGCAATGAATATTTATGGATGGTAGGTTGTTACTGTGATCCAAACGTCAGTGATTGTTGCAAATTTACGGAAAGAGGTGATCGGTGCATGCTAGCTTGCTGGTCTAGCCTGACACCGAAAATGTGAACGCTACAGACACGCGAGAAGTTGAAACGCCGCTATCTTTACACATAATGATTGCTCCGCGGGATGGTGTTCTATCTATGATCCATATGTTGGTATTGGAAGTTCATGAGGGAGGGATTATCGGCTTATGTCCACATGATGGGTAGTGTGGCAACAAAAATGCGAGCCGCTACAGACATTGAGAGTTAACACGATAATGCACAAGACAGGAAGGCGGGGCGGGGCGGAGTGGTTGGAGAGAGAAAAGGGAGGGTAGATGGTTATATTGGCGGAGCCACGGAAATGCCAAGATGGAGGTGAGGTGAGAGACTAGACAACGAAGAGAGAAAAGGTTTTATAGACTGGAGGAAGTCTCTCCTCGCTCTGCTACGGGCACCAGCGCCATGCACCTACTTTACTTGTTGCCTTTCACAGCGGGGCAGCCGGGTCCCGACGGCCGGAGCGTGGAACTGCTATAGGCACACGGTTGAAAACCAATTGCCTTGCATGCAAGCGATGACTGCTTTGCGGGGTAGGGTTGTTTGTGGCATCCACGCATCCGTGGTTATTGGAAGTCTATGGGAGGAAGATGGTTGGGGTATGCCGACGTGGTTATCCAGTTGCGCCATTGAAAATCATGAACTGCAACATATATATTAGCGTTTGAAAACATAATTTCTTGCACGCAATGAATATTTTTGGATGGTAGGTTGTTACTGGAATCCACACGTTGGTGGTTGTTGCAAATTTACGGGAAAGAGGTGATCGGCGCATGCTAGCTTGCTGGTCTAACTTGACACCGAAAGTGTGAAGGCTACAGACACACGAGAAGTTGAAACGCCACTATCTTTACACGTAATGATTGCTCTGCGGGATGGTGTTCTATCTATGATCCATATGTTGGTATTGGAAGTTCATGAGGGAGAGATTATCGGCTTATGTCCACATGATGGGTAGTGTGGCAACAAAAATGCGAGCCGCTACGGACATTGAGAGTTAACACGATAATGCACGCAATGCTTGTTTGTGAGATCCCTGCGCCGGTGGTTGCCAAACGTTTACAAGAGAGAGAGATGAGCAGTGCACACCAACAGGGTCGTCTAGTGTGACGCCAAAGATGAAAGTTGAAACACCATAATCTTACACACAACGACTATATTTATGTGTAGGGATGTTTTCGGATTCACACGCAAGTGGTTAATGAAACGCCGCTATCTTACACGCAATGACTGTTTGTGGGGTAGGGTTGCTTGTAAGATCCATATGTCTGTGGTTTATCGAAAGTTTAAGAGAGAGAGAGAGAGAGGGGTGACTAGTGCATGCCAACATGATGGTCTAGTGTGACATTAAAGATGAAAGTTGAAACGCCACTATCTTACACACAATAACGGGAATTATGAGGTAGGAGTGTTTTTGGGATTCACGCGTGAGTGACTATTAAAAATTTATGAGGAAGAGATAGGAGGTGCATGCATGTCAATGTGATGGCTCGGTGTGGCATCAGAGACACGAGCTGCCATGGACACAAATAGGAGAAAAACAATGGTGTAATCTAGGATAGTTCATGCGGATCAATGTATTTTGTCACGGACCTATATATCCAAGATAAGAAAGAAAGCCTAGCGATTAAGCATCGGCTTTCTATTCCATCTAGCGACATATACTCATTTTCTTGTATGAGCCATTTGATTTGTGGTTGCACCCTTTCCAAGTCGAACTTAGGCTTTCCACCGTTTCAGACTCCGGAACCCTAGCAGGGCGACAACATGCGCCAGCTGAAGGCGAGTTTGATGTTCGATCGTGCGCGGCAAGTATTGGTAGGAGTTCCTGCCATGCATCGGCAAAGTGTACAGTTTCGTGCTTTTGAAGTTTGTCAAAAAATTATTATAATATTGATTATTATTATGATTTTGCTTCAATTGAGGATTGGTAAACGAAAATACCGTGCATACGGTGCCATGATCCGTTCAATGTCTGACATCGATATGAATCACTGTGCGTGCGACCTTTTTCAGTACGACTTACGTACGATGCTTTTTTTTTAGGGTGACTTACGTACGATGCTTACTTGGATGGCTGCGAGCCCAGGTAACCGATCAATGAATGGCTCCAATTGTTTGTCATATGAAAATCATACAGGAGATGTCGTACGTGTGATAGTGCTCATGACTAAAAACGAGACAATTTAAGTACAGGGGTTGTCGTACATGTACCATCGTTCGTTGGTAAATCATATACTCCCTTCGTCTGGAGATTTTAGTTTTAGATACAATCATTTTTATTCATTTATTCGACAAATATTTTCGGGTATAAGAAATTTTTATTGTAGAATTAGTGTTTTTCTCACTCATAAGAATTAGTGGATTTTTTTTTCTCGGGGTGGATAATCCTGGTTGGGAGTGTACTGCGCCGGGCGGGGGACGGCGGAGACTGGAGGCGTGTGGCCGGTCCATGGGCTCAGATATTTCGGGGGGCGCGTGGCTTCTCTCCCCGCGCCGCGCCGCGCCGGTGGGCCAGCGGAATCAGAGCCCCGTGCGGTGGCGTTAAGTACGAGGTGGGGGACGCGCCGTCGAAGTGGCAGCGAGCGGCTGTAGCATGCACGTACGCCTCTGCTCTCCACTCCACTCCGTTCCGTTCGTACACCTACAGGCCACAGGGCTGTGCCCGCCCGCGCCGCGTCCCAGCGCAATGCGGCGCGGCGGTATCACCGGGAAAACGTCACCACACAAGCGCGACGTGTCACGCACAGCGACCGGCCGGAGGGTAAAACACGTGCGAGGCAAGCGCGTCGCCCACGGTGACTCCCGTTTTCACGTGCCCGGGACATGTGTAAATCGCGGCCGCCGACCGCGCCCACGAACCTCGACACAGCCTCCTCGGGATCGCGCGGTGCCAGGCGCTTTCTGAACCCGCTCCGGCGTCACCCTCGTCCGTTCCGCCGCTACCGGACGGAGAGCTGGCGCCCGCCCGCCGCGCGCGTGAGCTGAAGAGCGGTGGACGGCCGAGCGGCCGCGCAGGTGGCGCGCCCCGGGCGGCGCTGGTGGGCCGGCGGGCGCCGTGTGGCCGCGCGACGGACTGACTGCCGCAGGGGCCGCCAGTTGTGCCGTCGGCCCGCGTCCAAGTGTCGGGCTGCATGTTTTTTTTTTTCACAGCGCGGCGGCCGCGGTCTGCGCGGTTTGGCACCGCCCGGCGGTTGGCCGCTCGTACGAATACGTAGACAGAGACTCGGTTGCCGTCTCATGGAGTACAGTGTTGAATGTTTTCCTTTTCCTTTTCCTTTTTCTTTTGCTCTGAAAATATTTGAACGCTGCCGCTCGATCACGAGGAGGCATGAGAGATGGAAAACAAGTGAAGGTTACGTGCAAGAATTATTATTTTTGCTACTCCGGCCGAATAATTTGACTTGCACGCAGGGCCGGTGAAGTTTGGTGGTCGCCGGCCACGGTTAGGTCGTTCGGTTTCACCGATCGAACGACGCTGGATGGGGTGTTGGAACAAGCAAGTCGTGTAGCGGCTGCTCAGGCGCAGGAATGCCACTCATTCAAGCGGCATGGTCAAAGCGTTTTTCAGGTTTCGCGGGCCATGTTGCCCAGCACATTTCGCGTGACCTCGGAGCGCTGTTCCGTGGCGCCACTGCCCACGCACGGCTTCGGTGTCCTCCTGACGGAGCTGACCACGACGGAGAGAAAAACTTGTGTCTGTTGGTTGGCGATGCGCGGGACTATCTAGCCGGCCGGGTCACTCAGATCGTCAGGCGGGACAGATATTTTTTCCTCCGTTTGTAAATATTTGTCTTTCTAAAGATTTTAAAAAGTGACTACATACGAAGCAAAATAAGTAAATTTGCGGCCTAAAATATGTCTGTATACATCCGCATGTGGTAGTCCATTTAAAATCTCTAAAAAGACAAATGTTTAGGAACGGAGGGAGAGAGTACCTCGTTATCTTCCTTGGGTCACGTCGTGCTAATCACAAGGAACTTGTTGCGTCATTGCATACACCAGACGAGCTCGACGACGCCTTTCGCCGAGGCTTGTTATCGGACCGTTTCATGACAGATCGTCTTTGTTTTCTTTTCCCACCGCGCGCGCATGCATCCTCGGGTTGAACGATGCAAGCAATGCGGAGAGAGGCATGGAAATATCGCGCCCGGCCGTGCCTTGAGCTCTTTGTCCCGGCATCCGTCTCGTGTACGCCGTCCGTTAGTTGCCGACCCCCCGTTGAATCGCAACGCCCACAAAACATGAAGCAAGGCGGTCAATCCGTTCAACTATGATCTTTTAATATGCAGGGTAAAGTACGTAGCAGATTAATCACTGGATTCTACTACTAATATGCAACGATCTGTCACTGGTGCTGATTTACCGGCGTGAGCAGTCAATTCTGTCAGCTCGGCGGCGCACAACAACGCCAAAATGCGCCGCTCATCGCATCCCTCTCTGACACACCTGCACGCATAAAAACAATTCTGCCCGCGGACTGCGGCCCAAGCAGCGACAAAGACGGGGCGTGCGTGCCAGAGGCCGCTGGCCGTGGCGCTGCCCCCGCACCGCACCTGAAAGATTCAAGTGAGCATGTCTGTTTTGTCGACGCATATGCATGCCGCGCACTCGTCGATCCCGACACCTCTAGAGCTGGCCTCACGACTCGTCGATTCGGAACTCGAAACGCATCGTCTAGCTCCCCTGCCTGTCCGATCGACGTTATTTTACGCACCACGCGTGCGCCAGATGCTGGCCTCGTGTCGAGGTCGAGCAGACGCGGCAGAGACCGGCGAAAAGGCCCGGGTTAGTTTAGTCTAGTCTCTTTATTATACGTAGAAGAATTATTTTAGCGTGCCAGGCCGAGCAAGCGTCGATGGATCGTTGAGGTTCCGGGAGTAGCTGGCCAACACCCGAGCGCCTCCACCTGCACGCATGAACCACGTGTCCTGCAGCCGCGAGAGGGCCGTCTCGAGACTTCTCCCGCCCCCTCACGATTATTGCCTGCGCGCCGATCATATGATGCTCTTGTCTTTCACCTCACGCTGAGGGCGACCCGTACGCGTGCGCCTCTAGCTTTCGTCGCCATGACAGATGCATGGCGTGGCGAGTTACGCACTGGAGATACAAGGCAAATTATTCATGTACGTGCTCGGCGACGTCTGCATACATACAAGAGACGAGACGGACGTACGCAGACGCAGGGGATCATACTTTGCTTTGGCCCAGACACGTCCGTGTGGACTGGCGAGCGCATGAACGCACGTAACCATGGTAGAGAAATTTTGCAGTCCCCATAGACCACAGTAGCTTTGGTGCGACGGATCGGTGAGCATCAATGATATATGGCCTGCCTCGCATAAAGAACATAAAGGGGAAAAAAATATAAGGACCCTCTTATCTGGGACGGTTAGCTGGGAGAGGTGTCATTTGTGAACGTTTTGATGACATTTTTGGTTGTCTGTAGGGTGTCATTTTTTTTAGAGCGACGTGATATTTTCTGTGAGGATGACACTTTCGAGCTTTCTTTCTAAAAATGTTATGTTGCTCTGAAGAAATTGTCACCCCCCTAACAACTAAAACTGCCAACAAAAATGTTCAGACTGCCACCTTTTCCTAACGAACGGTTGCCGGATAAGATTTTCGAAATATAAAGTGATTTCGCTTTTTAATGGATTTTCTGATAACGGTGATGAGTGTTTTTTTTTTTGCGGGGGAAACGGTGATGAGTGCTAGCTGCACAGTCAGTTGTTTGCACTGTACAGCCCGTTGAGCAGTCGTTACGTATATAATGAAACAGATTGAATGCATGCGAAATTTTCTTCATGTGTACTTCCTCTGTTTCATAAGATAAAAAACGTTTTTGACACTATATTGGAGTAGGACGGAGGGAGTAGTAGTACCTGTATGAAGTGCGGAAGCATAATTTAAGCGTGAAAAGGCCACAAAGCGCGCGGGAAAATTGGAACGATCGAGGAGACTCGTCAGTGCACGAGTCTTCTTCTCTTTCCCTTTTTCGGACAGAAAAAAGTGCAGACCACAGGATGAGAGGAGACTCGAAGGCGTTATCTGTCTAGCTAAGTGGGAATATTCGCATCTGGACGGTGGAAAATGGAAAGAGACTACAAAGCTAGGTGCTGCTTTGCTGTCACGAATTCTCCAGCGTGGAAGCTTTGAGAGGCTCGTAGCGATGCGATCAGAAACAGGAGAAACGAGTGCTTTTTTCTGTGAGGAAGCGACCTCAACTTACTAGAGGCATCTTGTGTTCAACTTGCAAGAAAAAATATGTTCGCGAAATAAAAATAAGTCCACACGTTCAATTTTTTATTTTGCAAAAATAAAAACAATGTTGGCGAGTTCAAAAAATGTTCACAAGTTCCAAAATATTCATGAAATTGAAAAACATGATTTTAAAATGGAAAAGGCGAAAATGAAAAAAAGACATAAATAACAAGCGAAAAACACTAAAAGAAAACACAGAAAAGGGGAGTCTTGCTAGTTGGGTTGGCCCAACCGTACACAGGGGTATGCATTACCTCACTATCCATCGACCTATGCGGCAAATAGGATTTGGCTGGCCAACTTACAATCCTACCCATATGTGCTATATGGTCGAGTAACGGCGATCCCACCAAGCTTGGGAGCACCTAAATAGTGCGTACCCCATGCAGGGGATCCCAGGAAGGCTCCGAACAGACGCGTGCGAAGACGTGGTGCGCCCAACCGTTGTCATGTGTGAGGCGTTGGGTGTACCGGCGGGAACATCATTTTTTTTCTTTATTTTTGCAAGCATTTTTTTTATTTTCTTTTGATTTTCCCACGTGAATCATTCAATGCGAAAAAACACGACTAGGCTTCCCAAAAGTGAAAAGCACTGTTGTGCTTCACGGAAGCACTTTGGTATGAAGCCTATATGTGCTTCCCATAGCTTTGCTTCCCGAAAAGCAAAAAGCACAACTGTGTATTTTTTTTTTCACTTTTCGAGAAGCACAATTGTGCTTAATTTTGAAGCACAATCCCCACGCCAGTGTGAATAAACACATGTGTGCTTCAATGAAAAGTGAATAAACACATATGTGCTCCCCTCTCCCAAAAATGAAAGCACAGAGGTGATTTCGCGTTTTTTTCTGGGTATCCATTTTTTTTGTGTGTTTTCAAAAAAAATTGATAAAAAATTCGTCCAAACCTTAACATGAGATCTAATTTTAAAAGTCTCGACTAGAAAAACACAATAGTGAAAATAGTTTATCATCTGTTCAAAAGATAAAACATTTGAAAAAAATGAATGAACGAAAAAAAGCACTAAACTCTTAGATTGCAGCAAGTATCATACCTGTAGTGCGGCACTTGTCGCTTTGATAGGAGGTGGGAGTGAACATTGCAACAGGTATCCTCTAACTAGTGATTTCGACCAAGCTTGATGAACAAGTTTTAAATGGCACACACATTTTTATTGAACGATATAAAATATATTTTTTAATCACACAATTTTTTAACATTGTATAAATATATTTTTAAATGCCGCAAATATTTTTGAAAAGCATGATTTCTATTTTTTAAATCACATACCATTGTTTGAATGATGCGAATATTTTTCACATTGTATAATATTTTAGAAAAAGAATCACGAACATATTTCTAAGATGCGTGAGCATTTAAAAAAAAAGTCATGTACATTTCTTTGGCTGCTATCATCATTTTTTTGGTTACACGAATATTGTTCTACGTTTCATATGCATGAAGCATTTTCATATTTAAGGAAATATCATTCCATTTGAAAGTAAATAACACCAATAAAACAAATATATCTATACCAATATAAAAAGGCCCAAAGGGGCAGATTCAACTGATCTCGACCATCAAACTAAGTCAATCCAACGAACTAGACAGCTCCAATGACGAGCGTTAAACGTGTTTAACGTGTAATTAATATCATACCAAATATTGCATTAATTACAAGATTAACACATAATAGCATACCTAAGGCCATGTTTGGTTCATAAGTTCTAGGACTTTTTTTAGTCCCAACTTATAAGTCTCAAGTCCCTAAAAAGTCCCTACCTGTTTGGTTCCTGAGACTTAACATGGACTAAAAGACCACATTACAACTATAAGTCCCTATAAGTCTCTACTTGAGAGTCTTATTTCATAAGTCTCAAATGCCCACTTTAAGTCCCTATAAGTCCCTCCTGTTTGGTTTAGATGAGACTTATAGGGACTTTTTTAAGTCCCTAAACCAATAAGTCTCTGAAAACAAACACCCTCTAATATTCACATGCAATTAATATATTGCCTAAATATTAACGTGCGTTGCACGTGTACATTTACTAGTAAGTTAAAACATGTGTTGGAGAGCCAGTGCTCATCCCCGCTCCGGTTTGGCCCATTTATCACTGACCTCGCTAGGGGCGCTCCTACATCTCGCCTTCAGCGACTCCAGCTTCCGCCTCGCTGAAATGGCGAGCGAGATGGGCTGGCCCACGCCCGCGGGAGGTCACATCCTCCTTTTCTGTTTGTTTTTAAAGTTTTCTTTTTTGGTTTTGTTTTATTTGTTATCTTGTGTTTATACTTTAAATATTGTTAGTATATATATTACAAAAAACACTATAAAATATTTAAAAATGTTGAACACATATTTGAAAATGTTTAACATGTATTTGAAAAATATTAATCAAGTATTCGGACAATGTTGAATTTGTATAGAAAAATTGTTGATCATGTATTAATCATGTATTACAATTTTTTTGATCATGTATACAAAATATGAATCAATCATTTGAAATAAATGTTGAAAAATTATTTAAAAAATGATAATCAAGCATTTGGGAAAAGCTAAATGTGTATAAAAAATGTTAACCATTTATTTAAAAAATGATGAAGAAATTTGATCATGTATATAAAAAGGTTAATCAAGCATTTCATAAAGAACAAGTGTTTCACTAATGTTAATCAAGCATTTGAAAAATGTTAAATGTGTATGGAAAAATGTTGACCATGTATTTAGAAAAGGATAACCTTATTATTAAAAAAATGGTTAATCAAACAGTTTAAAAAAATGTTGATCAAGTATTCAAAAAATTATTAACATTGTACATGAAAAATGTTAATCACATTTAAAATATTTAAAATGTGTATAGAAAAAATGTTGAACATGTATTATAAAATTTAAATTAGTATTGGAAAAATGTTATTCACATGAAAAACATATAATCAAAACCAAAAGAAACAAAAAACGAAAGACGAAAAGAAACAAAATAAACCAAAGAAAAAAAAATAAAATGAACAATGAAACTGAAGAAAAAAAATTCGAAAATAATGAATAAACCTGGAGAAGAAAAAAGAAGATAAACAAAAGAAAACAAAAAATCATGAAGAAAACTAAATAAAACTAAAAAATGGTGGCAAAAAATGGCTCTTTTACCTTAAATAAAGGAGCTCGAGCCCTAGATTTAATCACGAACCAAACCCGGTGGCTTGGCTGGCGTCGCTAGCTCCTATCCTTTTTTTCTGTGAGATAGACAACGCTCTTTATTCAAGTACTGATGTTCCAACCCCAGTTTTGTTCCCTTTTTTTCACCTTTTCTTTTATTAAGTGGGCTGGCCCAGGTCCTACCCAAGACATAGAAACCTTCAACTAGAGATCCTTCCAACTTGCTTAATGCGAGATATAGTCGTGGCGCCTCGCTACAATGTACAACCCCTCCTAGGGGAAGTCCCTATGTGCCGCTTGTTGCGGCAGGTTGCCGAGGAAACGTTCACAGGCGCTCCCCTGGGCCGGCCCATGAGAAATGTATGCATGACTCGGGTTTTGACTATAGCGATCCGTCGACCTTAAAAAAAGAATATAGCGACCTATTTTCCCTGTAGGGACCGGTTTTCTTCTAGCAACACTATAGCGACCGATTTTCTTGGTAGCAACACTGCAGCGATCAGTTTTCTTATTGAAAATGCCAATATTTATTAGTTTATAAATAAACTTTGAAGTGGGAAATGTTTATTGAAATTCCTTTTTTAAACGTGAACTTTTGTTAGAATTATTGAATAGTTTAGGAAATGCAAACATTTGTTGAATTTGTGAGGAAAAACTGAAAATGGAAACATTTTTTAAAAGTTTGAACAGTTTTGGAAAAACAAAAAGTTTTTTAAAATCCCTAACATATTTAGAAAATGCATTTTTTAATTTGTGAGAATAACATGAGAACAAGTTTTGAAAAATATGAACATTTTTTGAAAAATGTCAAACCTTTTAATAAAATGTGATTATTTTTTAAAATTTACAACAAAACTTTAAAAAACATGAACTTTTTTTTGGAAAAAATAAAGTAAACCTAAAGAAAAGTAACACAAAAACAAAAATGACAAAATAAAGAAGAGGAAAAGGAAAACCTTAAATAAAATCCGGTAAAGAAGAAAAGATTCAAGAACCTTCTAGAAGCTTCACAAAACCGGCTGGTTTTCACTGTGCTATGCCCTCGAAAGTGGGTCGGCCCGTCTATCGTGCTCTGGTGTGACCCTTTGCGAAGCCCGCACAATTGGACGCAGTGAGCACAGATTTTCGGCGCATTTTTTAGTGACATTGAGATCTTTGTGGTGAGGAAGTGACAAACATGGTCATCAGAGTGCTTGAAGGAGAGGACTCTCCGGAGGAGATAAACCATATGTTCATTGTTTTGATTCCCAAGATTTCTAGTCCATCCAATTTCGGACAATTTCGGCCTATAAACCTTTGCAACGTGATCTACAAGATCGCCTCAAAGGTCTTAGCTAATAGACTGATACTTATTCTCCCCGAGTTAATCTATGAAGAGCAATCAGGTTTTGTACCTGGACGTCTCATTATAGAAAATTTTATCACGGCTTATGTTTGTTTGCATTATTTGAAAACAAGAAGAGTTAAGGGCAACCGCTTTTGTGCCGTAAAACTAGATATGATGAAAGCCTACGATAGGCTAGAGTGGAGTTACGTGAAGGCGGTTATGCTCAAGTTGGGAATCAACCCTCACTTCACTGAGACAGTTATGAGATGTGTATCTTCTGTGTCCTTCTCAGTTCTATTTAATGGTGGCAGTATGGAACCTTTCAAACCATCCCGTGGTGTGAGACAGGGGGCCCCTATTTCTCCCTATCTTTTTTTGCTTGTTGCCAAAGGGTTGCCATGTTTGCTCAAGGCCCAGGAAGGTATAACCGGTGTGACTGTCACACCTTTAGCTCCGTCGATAAACCACCTACTGTTCGCTGATGACAGTCTACTTTTCTTTGAGGCTACCACAGAAGGTGCCATTTGTGTGCAGGAGGTTTTTAATAAATACCGTGATGCTTCTAGACAGAGGATCAACACTAGCAAATACTTTATTTTCTTTAGTAAAGGTGTGCAAGAGTCTCTTCGTGCTGATATAAAAAATATTCCACAAGTGAAGAATGAAGCCCTCTCTAATAAATATTTGGGTTTACCATCTGATGTGGGTAGATCAAAAGAAGGTTACTTCAAGTACCTAAAAGGCGGGATTTGGAGAAGAATCCAAGGTAGGATGGAGAAGTGTCTATCTGATGGTAGTAAGGAAGTTCTAATTAAGTCGGTTGTTCAATCAATCCCTACTTATTCCATGGCTTACTTTAAGTTGACTAGAGGTTTATGTGAGCACATTAACAGCCTAATCCGAAAGTTTTGGCGGGGTAGCAAGAATGGAGAAAGGAAGACGACATGGGTGTCCTGAAAACAATGAAGAAACCAAAGTTCATGAGAGGGCTTGGCTTTCGCGATATCGAGCTTTTAAACCTTGCTCTCCTTTCCCGCCAAGCATGGAGATTGTTACAAGAACCGGAGTCACTTAGTGCCCGACTTCTAAAAGCAAGGTATTACCCCAACGACCATCTTCTGGACGCTACATTGGGGTCGGCTCCATCACAAGTGTGGAGATCCATACTATAAGGAAGATGAAAGATCGTGGATGTCGTCTAGAGAGGGGGTGAATAGGCACTTTAAAATAATTACGGTTTAGGCTTGAACAAATGCGGAATAAAACTTGCGTTTAACTTGTCAAGCACAAAACCTAAAACAACTAGGCTCACCTATGTGAATCAACAACTTATGCTATGCAAGACAAACAACTAGGTGATAGCAAGATATATAACATGAAACACTATGGCTATCACAAAGTAAAGTGCATAAGTAAAGGGCTCGGGTAAGAGATAACCGAGGCACACGGGGATGACGATGTATCCCGAAGTTCACACCCTTGAGGATGCTAATCTTCGTCTGGAGCGATGTGGAGGCACAATGCTCCCCAAAAAGCCACTAGGGCCACTGCAATCTCCTCATGCCCTCGCACAATGCAAAATGTCGTGATTCCACTAAGGGACCCTTGAGGGCGGTCACTGAACCCGTACAAATGGCAACCCTTTGGGGCGATCACCAAACCCGTACACTTCGGCAACCTTGGGGGCGGTCACCGGAACCCGTACAAATTGCTCGGGGCAATCTCCACAACCTAATTGGAGACCCCGATGCTTGCCCGGAGCTTTACACTACAATGATTGAGCTCTGAGGCACCACCAACCGTCTAGGGCGCCAAGCACCCAAGAGGAATAAGCTCTAGGGTACCAAGCACCCAAGAGTAATAAGCTGATCAACTTTTCACTTCCACATATCACCGTGGAGAACTCAAACCAATGCAACTAATGCAATGGCAGGGGCACACGGAGTGCCCAAGTCCCTCACTCTCAGATCCCACCAAACCAATGAAATATATGGAGAAATATGAGAGGAAGAACAAGAAGGAGAACACCAAGAACTCCATATCTAGATCCAAGGGGTTCCCCTCACATAGAGGAGAAAGTGATTGGTGGAAATGTGATCTAAATCTCCTCTCTCTTTTCCCTCTAGAACTAGGAAGAATCGTTGGAGGGATTGAGAGATAGCAAGCTCGAAGAAGGTCAACAGTGGGGGCAAAAACAAGCTCAAAGGATTAAAGTTCAATAGGGAAGAAGACCCACTTTTTATAGGCCCTTCCAAATCCAACCGTTATGCCTTCAGCCCGCACACAAGCGGTAGTATCGCTCGGGCGAGCGGTACTTCCGCTAGCAAGGAAGTTACAGCCGTAACGTGCAACTGATAAACTCAAGGAGGCGGTAGTGCCGCCGGAGCGGTACTACCGCTCCCATCGATAGTACTACCGCTAGGTATTGCGAGTATAGGTGAAACCGCGGTAGTAGAATAGGGCAGTGCAGTACTACTACACGGAGCGGTACTACCGCCCACTACTACCGATGTACTTCCGCGTAGAGGTAAAACATATCCAGAGGCTAAAATATAAGTGAACGTTCCAGCGGTAGTAGAAGGCCGGAAGTACCGCGATGTACTACCACTCGACTACCGCTGAGGTGACAAAGTATCTAGAAGCCCAAGAATAAGCAGAAGTACTTCCGGCACTGGAACCACGGAAGTATCGTGCAAGCGGTACTACCGCAAACTAGAGCGGTACTACCGCTAGAGTGCAACAAAAAGGCCTAAGTAAACCAGATGGATGCATGAAGCCTGAACGGACATAACTTCTGCAAATGAGCTCCGAATTCATCAAACTCAAGCATGTTGGATATATGATGACAAGCATGTTATAGTAAGAAGAGGCAGTAGAAAAATGCCAAAGTTATAGAGATGTGAAACCTCTATGAATGAAGAACCAACAAAAACCCCAACATCGAAAACACCATAGAAGATGCATGTGAACTCCGTTTTCGATGAACTCGAGCTTGTAATGAAGATGGCCATAAACTCCAAATCTCACAAGGAGAAACACCGAATAAGAACCAAGAAATATGATGCAAGGATGCAATGGTTTGAGATTTCTATGAACGATACGATCAAGATACTGACTTGAGAGCCCCCCTTGATAGTACGACAATCGATCCTATAACCCGGTCTCCCAACTACCACCATGAGACCGGTTAAATAGAAAACCTATCAAGGGAAAACCTTTGCCTTGCACATAGTCCACTTGAGCTATATGATGACGATCTTGACTCTCTCAGGTTGGACCGCCTTTCTTGATTGCGTTGGCTCGATGAAGACTAGTAGATTGCGCCCCCATACTCCACTATGGGTGAGCCACTCTTTGTAACATCTTCACAAGTCCATTGACACCATAATAGACGGTAAGCTTCAAGCACTTGATCTCTTCGTGATGCACCACTTGAACTTGCACACCGCAATCTTGATGATGATCACCACTTGATGTCATCCTCCATGGGTTGTATGAGATCTTCCTCTTGACGCAACCCATGGAAACTTACCTAACCCCACATAGAACTCTCACGTAGACCATGGGTTAGTACACAAAGTGTAATGGACAATGCTTACCATACCATGGGACCACTTGATCCCTCATGGTACATCTTGTATGCTTTGTGTGTTAATCAACTTGATTCACTCTTTGACTTAGTCTTGACCAACCCTGTATCATGTCTTCCCTCTAACCAATCTTTAGATAATTCCTTGAATAGCACCTTGGTCATCACAAAAAACCCTTAAAACCAACAAATGGACTTCAAGAAAAGCTTATGGAGAAATATTACTAATATAACTCAAGGCAACCATTAGTCCATAGAGATTGTCATCAATTACCAAAACCAAACATGGGGGCACCACATGTTCTTTCAGAAGAGAAACTCTAGCTTTGGGATTAATTAAGCGCATTGGGTCTGGGTCAAGTACAGATATATGGGAAGATAATTGGCTCCCAAGAGATTACAAGCTTAGACCTATCTGTTGTTGATATAGTAATCCTCCTACTAGGGTAGCTGACCTCATCAACTCCACTACCCAGACATGGGACAATCAGGTTCTTGTTGAACATTTTATTGCTCTTGATATTGAAATCATTCAATATACCTCTGAGCACAAGAGTCCAAGATGATTTTTGGTCATGTCATTATGAAAGGAGAGGTGTGTTTATGGTTCGATCTGCATACAGGATGATGTCATGCATAAAATCACAAAAGGAAGACTGGCTTGAACATCGCCCCATGAACTCAAACTAGAAAGCAACGAAGAATTCTTGGTCCTTTTTGTGGAGAGTAAAAATTTCCTCAAAGGTGCGTGCTTTTGTGTGGAGGCTCGCACATATTTCAATACCAACAAGAACAACACGACATGCTCGCCACTTGGCAGACTCCCCCATTTGCACGATTTGTGATTCTGATGTGGATTCGTGGCGGCATGGCAAGGTGTGTATGTGTTGGGTATATGCCCTAGAGGAAAGAATATTATATTATTATATTTCCATTATTCATATTTAAGAGTCTATATTCCATGCTATAACTGTTATGATCCCGGAATATGCGATTCAGTGGAGAACACATATGCATGTGGGGAATGATAAACGATAAACAATAGGTTCCCGGTCTCGCCTCTAAGACCGGCTTAAGTGTTGTTGGTGATCATGTTTTCCAGATCTTAGAATATCGTTAAGTGTAATGATATTCTAAAACAATATTGAGGGTATGACATTTGAAGAATGATCATATTGAATTGACCCAATACTTGTCTGTTATTCTATGTGATTACATCGTCTAAAATCATCTGTTATAACACGAAGTGTTAGCATGTGTTTTAGTTCCTCGGACCATTAGAGTGTATCGGTCACTTCCTACTGGACGGTGGGCTTTGGGGTTGTTCAAACGTCATGTATAACAAGGTGATCATAACGTCAACTTTCAGGCTCATCGGAAAGTTTGACAAGTGACCGGACAGCTCGAGAGTGGGATTTTCTCCTCCGATGATGGAGAGATATTCTTAGGGCCCTCTTGGTGTGACGGCATCCATCATTGTCTGGCCAAACACAGGTGACTATGTCACAGGGATGCCAGAACATGTCAACGAGAAAGAAGAACAAAACTGGTAACCGGAGCAAGGTATTGTGAGCATGGTGATGACTCTGGAGGATACCGATGCACACTGGGTTTTGTAAAGTATAGCGAAGCAAAGGTAACACCACACGATAACCAAAGGTTCACTCGAATATCATTCGTGTAATCATAGGGATCGATATGGATGTCCACGGTTCCGCTATCGGTCATTGAATGAAGGGGTTTTGATCATGTCTATGTTTTACCGAACCTACAGGGCCACAAGCTTAAGGGAATCACGATCTGCTGAGTATTAGTGAAGCAAGAGTTATGAGAAAATATTCTCGGAATAGTTCTTGGAATATAAGAGGGATAGTTTCGAGAGAATTGCGAAAGAGTTTCAGATATTTCCAGAAATGTTCTGGTGCGAGGACAGTTTGGCTCAGCCAAGGGATAAGGCCGATGAGGTCTAAGGTCAGTGCAAAAGATGTTTTGCCAAGGGTAGGGGCCAAACTCCAGGGTCCTTGGAGTCTGGGCCAGACGCCGAGATCCGCGGTGTTTCGTACTGGAATCCGAGAAGGACTCTTCCTTCTGTTCCAAACCAACTTTGGGGATGCTCCCTCCCCAAGTTACGACCTCAGAACTCAACATATAAATAGAGGGGCAGGGCTAGCCCCTAGAACACAAGTTTTTGAAGCCTCCTCAAGTTCTCTCTTGATCTAGTTATTGTCTAGCTTGATCTAGACTTGATCTAAGTTCTAGTTCTCTCTAATTCTCATAATAGAGAAGCCCTGTGTGGTTCTCTTCTTCTCCCTCTAATTCTCCGATGATGATTAGCTCTGGATGGTGAAGCGCTGCTGGTTCGTGAAGCTTGTACGCTTGCAATCTGTGACGAGGCCGTGCTTTCGGTCTTTCGTTCGAGGGATCATTCGAGGGTGCACTGGTACGCGTCGGTCCTAAACAAACGGTTTTTAACCCCTTTCTGCGATGACATTCGGAACCGTCGCCAAGTGAGTTTGGGCGATAGGGGGGTCCTTCCCACACGACCCAGAAACCATTGGGGATATGCCCTCCTGGCACACACGCTCGGCAAAATGAGGTCGTGTGCGACCGGCAAGCGCTCAAATACGGGAATACGTATAGTAGTGCTAAAAATACAATTATACGGTGAAATTGTTTCCGGTCGCAAGTACATCCCACACAGTCAATCCCCGCTAAATGTTTTCGTTCGTATATACATCCCACATAGTCGCTACAAGGAAAACATTTGCGCAAGGTGGCGTAACGCAAACAGTTTTAAAAAGAATGTCATGTGTGATTGTTCATTGATCCAACACGGTTTATTCCTAGAAACTGTGTGCGTTGCGTGAGGTCATTGCCCACGGTGTTTTCTCATTAACCGTTTGCAATAGGAAAACCCAATTAGCAAGCTAGTTGGCCAATTAGCGGGCTAATTGCCCTATTATTAATAATCCATTTACTAATCTAATTGACATTCATATTAAGCACATAATATATTCCATTTCCATATTAAGGAAGCAGGATTTCATAATTGAAATACATCGGAGTACAACATGATATAGCTTCAGCACTCAGCCACCCCATTACACAACTGCACCAGCAGCAAGTTTCACATGCAACATCTAGAACCTTTCAAAATTAGCATCATAGACGGTACATAGAGAGATGCATCTCATTTGGAAAACTGCCGAAGCGGAAGGCGAATATTGAGCCTTTATTCATGTTGAAGGTCTTTGCAATTTTAGGCCAGTGCATGTGGATGATTGACCGTCCATCCTTCTACCTCTTCAGGAACACTTCAATATTGAACCGTGGGTGTTGTATGAAAACTTTGCCCGCCTCCTGACCACAGAGGTGGTTTGAGAGGTAATCATCAGTGAACACTGAAAACAAGGATGTGCATAAATATCTTCTCTATATTGGAAACGAGGCAAATGAAGAAAAAAGGCAAGGTATAATAGCTAGTACCATCTTGTAAGCCTTACTGCTTCCCATTGTTTCCCTGATACGTCTCCAACATATCTATAATTTTTTATTGTTCCATGCTATTATATTATCAACCTTAGATGTTCTATATGCATTTATATGCTATTTTTATATGATTTTTGGGACTAACCTATTAACCTAGAGCCCAGTGCCAGTTTCTATTTTGTTGTTGTTTTTGAGTATCGCAGAAAAGGAAAACCAAACGGAGTTCAATTGACCTGAAACTTCACGGAACTTATTTTTGGACCAGAAGAAGGCCATGAAGTAAAATAATAGGCCTAGAAGAGTCTCAGACTGCCCATGAGGGTGGGGGGTGCGCCCCCTGCCTCGTGGATAGCCTGGAGAGCCCCTGCCTTGTTCCCGACTCCAACACCTCTTATATAACCCAAAACTTCCAGAAAGAAACCTAGATCGGGAGTTCTGCCACCAAAAGCCTCCGTAGCCACCGAAAACCAATCTAGACCTGTTCCGGCACCCTACCGGAGGGGGGGGGGAATCCCTCTCCGGTGGCCATCTTTGTCATCCCGGCGCTCTCCATGACGAGGAGGGAGTAGTTCTCCCTCGGGGCTGAGGGTTGATGTCTACTACACAACCTTCTTCTTGTAGACGTTGTTGGGCCTCCAAGTGCAGAGGTTTGTAGGACAGTAGCAAATTTCCTTCAAGTGGATGACCTAAGGTTTATCAATCCGTAGGAGGCATAGGATGAAGATGGTCTCTCTCAAGCAACCCTGCAACCAAATAACAAAGAGTCTCTTGTGTCCCCAACACACCCAATACAATGGTAAATTGTATAGGTTCACTAGTTCGGCGAAGAGATGGTGATACAAGTGGTATATGGATGGTAGATAAAGGTTTTTGTAATCTGAAATTATAAAAACAACAAGGTAACTAATGATAAAAGTGAGCACAAACAGTATTGCAATGCGTTGAAACAAGGCCTAGGGTTCATACTTTCACTAGTGCAAGTTCTCTCAACAATAATAACATAATTGGATCATATAACTATCCCTCAACATGCAACAAAGAGTCACTAATAGCGGAGAACAAAAGAAGAGATTATGGTAGGGTACGAAACCACCTCAAAGTTATCCTTTCTGATCGATCTATTCAAGAGTCCGTAGTAAAATAACATGAAGCTATTCTTTCCGTTCAATCTATCATAGAGTTCGTACTAGAATAACACCTTAAGACAAATCAACCAAAACCCTAATGTCACCTAGATACTCCAATGTCACCTCAAGTATCCGTGGGTAAGATTATACGATATGCATCACACAATCTCAGATTCATCTACTCAAACCAACACAAAGTACTTCAAAGAGTGCCCCAAAGTTTCTACCAGAGAGTCAAGATGAAAATGTGTGTGAGGGAGTCCTGGATTAGGGGGTCTCCGGACAGCCGGACTATATCCTTTGGCCGGACTATTGGACTATGAAGACACAAGATTGAAGACTTCGTCTCGTGTTCGGATGGGACTTTACTTGGCGTGGAAGGCAAGCTGGGCAATATGGATATGTATATCTCCTCCTTTTGTAACCAACCTTGTGTAACCCTAGCCCCCTCTGGTGTCTATATAAACCGGAGGGTTTTAGTCCGTAGGACAACATACAATCATACCATAGGCTAGCTTCTAGGGTTTAGCCTCTCTGATCTCGTGGTAGATCAACTATTGTAATACTCATATCATCAAGAACAATCAAGCAGGACGTAGGGTTTTACCTCCATCAAGAGGGCCCGAACCTGGGCAAACATCATGTCCCTTGCCTCCTGTTACCATCCGCCTTAGACGCACAGTTCAGGACCCCCTACCCGAGATCCGCCGGTGTTGACACCGACATTGGTGAGAGTTCCACTGTGTTGTCATCATAAGGAAGATGGCTCGCCTCATTGTCAAGGACAACATCACCTCTGGGGGAGCCCTGGCTGTAGGCCAAACTCTCCGACTAGGCGGCTTCATCATGACCGCCCGCTCGGCCGCTGCACCGACGATGACCTCTCGGGTCATCGAAAATAACCTCCACATCGGCTCAAAATTTGCCGAGCAGATGGATCCAATGGAGCTCTCCTCTTTGAATGAGCTCTTGGATCGCATTGCCGCTCTGGGATTCACTACGGACTACGATCGGATCGGGCTTAAACCCGACCAAAGGGAGATTAACTCTCCGCCGGTCACCCATCAGATAGCGGTGGTGGAGGAGCAATGCGGCGATTCCCCCTCTATCCTGAGGATGAACTATGTCTGGATTCCCGAGCTCTCCGATCAGGATACTCGCTCACGGGAGGACGCCGCCCTAACCCTGAATCCAGAACCAGGCCGCATACCGAACCCGCAGGGCAACATCCCGGAGCCCAAACTTCCAAGATCAGAAACTCCCCTGCCCCAGGATCACTGATTGGGTCAAGGTCTGGACTTAAATCCACCCACCCACCCAAATACAAACTATCTTTCCCACATTAGGCAAGCGCCCCAAGAGACAGTACATCACTATTGGGCCAGATTCCTCCTTGTAACGAACAAGGTCAAGGACTGTCGCGAGGAAGATGCAATTTCGTTCTTTTGCAACAATTGCATGGACAAGGGAGTCCTCAACGCCATAAGTCACCGTGACGTAGTACACTTCGCTGACTTGGCGGACATAGTACGGAAATACTGTGTGATGGAAAGTGCCTGGAAAACCCAAACGCAATTTTGGGATAATCCGGCTTTGACAAAACCCCCAATCCAAACTAAAAGGGCGCACTCTAATATGTCGCCTGACTCAATTACAAAGAAGCAAAAGCCCACTATAGGGCGTGGAACCGTATTGGAGGGATGGCTCAACGGGCCCTGCAAAATCCATAGTACAGCGGATACCATATCAACACACAACCTTAGAGCATTTGGGTACTCCGGCAGGTGGCCAAAAGTGGTGAGGATCTTCTCACCCAAAATACCTCAGAGCACCTTCCCACGGATATCAACACCGTATTAACGGTCTTTGAGACCTTCGCCTCAAATAATAGGCGTAAGCAAGCACTCCGCGGCCTTGCCGAAGTCTGCCACGTGGCAGCAATAAATCCATGGAGCGACACAGCTATCACCTTCAACGCCAGTGACGAACCTAAATTTCGAACAGCCCGAGCACCAGCCGCTTTGGTCCTCAGTCCAATTGTAGACGGCTTTCGGCTCACTAAGGTGCTCATGGATGGCGGCAGCGGATTTAACCTCATCTATGAGGAAACTCTCCAAAAATGGACATAGACAGCAACCGTATTGAGCAAAGCAGTACGAACTTCCGAGGAATCATCCCTAGTCGGGAGGCACGTTGCGCTGGGAAAATCACACTTGATGTGGTATTCGGCACTCCGGAGAATTACAGGTCCGAAGAAATTACATTCCAAGTGGCCCGTTCTGTAGCGGATACCACGCCCTTCTAGGGCGGGAGGCATTCACGATTTTTCAAGCCATACCCCATTACGTTTACATGAAGCTCAAATTGCCTGGACCCAAGGGAATTATCACTCTAGCTAGTGATCCGGACATAGCACTCCGTGCCGAGAAAAAAACAGCCGCACTAGCCCTCGAGGCATTATCCGAAGCCCTTGTGGCGGAGGAGTTAACTGCGCCGCGCTCCATGGTGGACAGGGATGACGTGATACTAGACAAAAGATCCAAGTCCACCTCCTTTAAACCAGCGGACGAAATAGTTAAATTCCAAGTCTATCCAACAGACCCTACAAAAACAGCATCCATTGGGGCGCAGTTAGACCCCGCTGTAGACGCTGCATTATGGGAGTTTCTGTGTGAGAATTGGGATATATTCGCCTGGCATCCTTCAGACATGCCAGGAATCCCACGCAGATTGGCCGAGCATAGCCTTAATATTCTAAAAGGATTCAAGTCGGTCAAGCAGACTCTTCGGCGTTTCTCTGAACCTAAGTGACAAGCCATGGGAGAGGAGCTGGCCAAGCTGCTGGAAGCCGGATTCATTAAAGAAATAAAACATCCGGATTGGCTAGCAAACCTGGTGATGGTACCAAAGAAGGACAAATCCTGGCGCCTATGTGTCGACTTCAAAGACCTTAACAAGGCTTTCCCAAAGGATCCCTTCCCACTCCCTCGCATCGATCAAATCATTGTGCTTCCTCAACGCATACTCCGGTTACCACCAGATTAAGATGGCGGAGTCTGATCAAGCCGCAACAGCATTTATAACACCATACGGCCTCTTCTGTTTTTCCAGACATGTCTGGATCATGCGCTGATATGTCGACTCCTTAATAGACGACTTGAGGCTCACGTTCACCAATCTCCGAACATACGACATTAAGCTCAATCCGGAAAAATGCGTTTTCGGTGTTCCCGCCGGAAAGCTCCTGGGCTTCAACGTCTCTAGTAGAGGAATTGAAGCAAATCCGGCTAAATCCGAGCTCTATCACAGTTGGCTATCCCAACTGACCTCAAGCAAATCCAGAAATTGACTGGATGCATGGCGGCTTTAAGACGCTTTATCTCCCGATTAGGAGAAAAGGCACTTCCCCTTTATCGCCTTCTTCAGTGCACCGAACACTTTGAGTGGACGAACGCAGCCACGACCGAACTGGAAGAAATCAAAGCCATCCTGGCCACGCCAACTATTGGCGAACCAATGCTATTATATATAGCGGCAACCCACCAAGTTGTAAGCGCAATGCTCGTCATCGAACGAGAGATGGACGGACATAAATTCCCGCTTCAAAAGCCGGTATATTATGTATCCACCGTCCTCACTCCATGCAAATCACGGTACCCACATTACCAAAAGATAGCATACGCGGTATTTATGGCATCTCGAAAATTGCGACACTACTTTCAAGAGTGTTCGATTACGGTGGCATCTGAAGTACCACTCAATGACATAATAAACAGCCGTGATGCCATGGGCCGGATTGCCAAATGGGCCATCGAGCTCCTCCCGTTCGACATAACATATAAGCCACGGCGAGCCATTAAGTCGCAAGTACTGGCCGATTTCGTAGCCGAATGGACAGAAGCCGAACTCCCTAAAGAGTACGGCGCATACTCCAATTGGATCATGCACTTCGACGACTCTAAAATGCTGGCTGGTCTAGGGGCTGGCGTCGTCCTGACGTCCCCCACTGGAGACATGGTGCAATACGTGCTCCAAATACTATATACGGACTCCAATAACGCAGCCGAATACGAGGCCCTATTACACGGCCTCCGGATGGCAGTCTCCATGGGCATCCAATGCCTAGAGGTGCATGGGGACTCGAACCTCGCAATATCCCAAATAAATGGAGGCTTCGATGCCAAGGATCCGAAAATGGCCGCATATCGCAATGCCATCCTCAACATGTCAGCCCGGTTTGAGGGGCTGGAATTCCACCATGTGGCTCGAGAAAACAACCAGGCAGCGAACATCCTAGCACGTATCGGCGCTAAATGCGACCCTGTCCCACCAAACATCTTCCTAGAAAGACTGTTTAAACCATCCTTGGTATGGGAAGGGGACACCGGCAAAAATAGTCCGGACTCGGCCACAACCCCAGATACCGAATACTCTTACACAATCGGAGGCTCTGCCACCGAAATAACACCTTCAGCCCATGTCGTGGTTTTGTCACGGCAGATGTCCTAGAGAAAGGACTTAGTCATGGAGCCATCGCTACGGGTTAGCTTGAAGGGGTTAAAGCGGACACAAGGACGCAAGAGAGTTTATACTAGTTCGGCCCCTTCAATGAAGGTAAAAGCCTACTTCTAGTTGTGATGGAATTGATGGGTGTTTCGATGACTAGGGAGCGAATAAGCTTCGCCTATGTCTCGAGTCGTTGTCTGTCGTCCTTGAACCGCCGCCGGGTCGTCCCCTTATATACATGGGTGACGCCTGCCGGTTCAGAGAGTCCCAACACCGGTTCATACTCGTATCCGGGTTGGTCTCTCCTTGTTCCTAACTCATATTACAAGTATGTGCACAAAGCTGATGTACGGCTACAGGTTGTAAACCGACTACGGGCCCTGGGCCTTTATCTGCCTCTTTGGGCTTTAACACCTTTGAACTACTGATGGAGTTAATCCGGCCCAGGTAGGCCGGTTTATGCCCAGTAGTAATATCCCCAACATTAGGCCCCAGATTGATTTGAACAGGTTCATGTCAATCCTTAGCAAAAATCTTCGTCTTCAACATCTTCTTGTAGTTGTTGAACCACCGTGACGTCATCTTCTCTGTTTGCTGTAAACCGGCATGACATCATCTGTCATAAAGAAAACATCCATGATATCTTCTTGTTTAATAGATTTGCAATGACCGAGGTGACCGCCCTACTTCCAAAATCTGCGGTCCCTTGATTCCCGCGCCTGACACATGTCCTTTGCCTTATAAATAGGCCCGAAGGGTCATTTCTTTTCTTCCCTTCGTGCCCTTCCTCTTCCTCTTCCTCGCGTCGCCAGTCTCAGAGCTCCGCCGCCGCCATCGTCTTCTGCATCACCCTTGGCCGCTGCATCAACTTGAACGCGCCAGAAAGCCGCGGCGACCTTCCGCGTTTTCCTCAGCTCTGGTAGGTCTTCTGTTCTTCTCAATATAGATCTGATCTAGGGCTTCGTGTTCTTGCGGTGTTCATCACTTGTTCATACTCATGTATTAGCTCCTAGATGCACATGTAAACCCTTGCTTTGTGTAGCGGTAACTTTCAGTATCCGCCGCTAGTTTCCTGCCCAAAACCATAGATCTCATATATACTTCTGCTCATTGATTCAATACTGTTCTGCTTTGATCTTCGACTATTTTTCTTATTTTCTGAACTTGCTTCAGACCAATGCCGTAATAAGATCTTGTGAAACCTGTTTCTGCATACTTAACCATCCGCAATCTCAATTGCTTCAATGTTTAGGTCAGGCGGTTTAACCTTATAGAAAATTTTCCAAACCGGTATATGCCATTAGTCCCCTTGTTGAACCGCCAGATGTAGGTTGCTTCATGAAACTCCGGTTTAGATAGGGCTGTTTCCGGTTTAACAATGTACATACCAGTGCATTTTAATCAATGCATTTTTGAACCGGGATCTTTTACCTTGTAGATTCCGTCATGGCCAAGCAAGTGTATGAGTGCAATTGGGTTCCTTCCCGCGTCACAGAGGCTGAACTGGACGATTTAGTCCTGATTGGTGCTTTAGGCAGTAAGGATACAATCCATTGGAGGGCTCCTGGCAAAGAATGCCCTCCCTCACCTCGAGAAGGAGAGGTTGTTGTTTTCGTAGATCACTTAGCCCGGGGCTTTAAGCCGCCCGGTTCTAAATTTTACCGGGATGTCTTAGCCGATTTCCAGCTCCATCCACAAGATACTGGCCCCAACTCTGTTACAAATATGTGTCACTTCCAAGTGCTCTGTGAAGCGTTCTTTCAAGAGGAGCCCATAGTGGAACTATTCAGAGACCTATTCCATCTAAACCGTTGTACTGAATTTACTGACGGCTCCAATACGGAGCTGGGTGGTGTGGCGATTCAGAAAAGGAAAGAGGTCACATACCCTCACGCAAAACTGCATAGCCACCGCAAAGAATGGAATCAGACATGGTTCTACTGTAAAGACACCTCCCCTGCTGGTGAGAATCCCTTGCCTGGCTTTCGACCGGAGCGGCTCAGCAACACACACCCTTCTCCACAAAGATTGACTTCACAGGAGAGAAGTAAATATGCTCCTCAGCTATCAAAGCTCAGAGCTTTTATGGCCAACAGTTTAACAGGGGTTGATCTTGCTCGCTGTTGGATATCATGGAGCATACTGCCTCTTAGTCTGCGCTACGGTTTGATGTGCCAGTATACTGATCGTGTTGATGACCCACTGCGACACTCAAGACTCCAGCTCTCTAGTGAAGAAATCATAGAGGCTGTGCGTAAGATACTGAATGAACCGGAACACATCTACACCAGAACCGGCCTGCTTCCCTTCTGTGCCACCAACAAACCGCCAGCTATAAGACTTTGACTTTTCCCTTTACTGAATCTGTTATTGATATGTCTGGTCATTGTTTTTAATATCAGTGTCTGCATAATCAGGGCGATGATCCATTTTGGAGCAAAAAACTGCCGCAGGAGAAGCCAGAAAAACCAGACAAACCGGAAAGAGCAGCCCGACAAAAGACTAAAGCTGTGAAGAAGACTGCCCATAGGAAAAGAACCACCGCCTCTTCTAATCCGGCTCCTGACGATGAGGTTGATAATCCGGATTTTGAGGTAGAGCTTGACTCACTTGGTTTATTTTTCATGCGTCTTATTGATGATGATATTTGTCAGGATGATGTCGAAGCCAGCCACGCAGATGTTGCCGAGGTAATTATTCTCTCTTCCGATTCAGAAACCTTGCCTTCACAAAAAATCCGTCAGGCAAACCGGAAAGTTAAATTTTCTCATCGTCTTGCTTATTTGGATCCTAAACTTCTTATGAAGACCCAACAGCACGAAGCTCGCCGCACCACCCGGCACATCGGCCAGGTAGTTACCTCCGCTGGTTTACCGAACAGTCCGGTTCGGAAACGCCATTACGAGGTCTCTAATTTGCTTGTCAGTGCTTGTCCTAAAGCGGGCTGCTTTCGTCAACCTCTTACTCTGTCTGACTCCAATTATCAGGTTACTTCCCACTCATCTTCTGGCGAGTCATCGGCTACTCAGCTCCCACCGCTCAAAACGGTGTTTGGGTAAGCTATACTTATTGCAATGTTTGCAGTACATTGCCTTAGAACATATTCTATATTTGATTTTGTTATCCTTCTCAGGGCCAAACCTAGGCCAAGCAAGAAGGCCCGCCTGGACAAAGTGGCCGAAGAGGATGTCGTTCTTGAAGCGGACAAGACACCCAATGCTGAAGCGGCTATTCCTGAGGATATTCCCAACGATCCACCGCAATAAGATGATGATCTTATTGCAGAAGAGAGACCCACTGACACCTCAGATCCTACCCATCAGCCTACAGGTTCCATCCGGATTGAAAGCTCCACCGGTCCAGCAAAGCCTATTGACAAGCCAACAGCTCCAGTGCAAACCGACGGTACCAAAGATGATGAGGTTGTCATTAATGGTACTGGCCATACTGAGCCAAACAATCCTGTCGCTTTATCCAAACATTCTGCCAAGGAAGAACTTGCTGCCTTTGGTAAAGGCAAGTGGAACGCTGATCTGACGACTTACGCTGCTCTGAACGCCCAAGATATCCATTCCGGCTATTTGAACCGGCTGTATACCAGCCGTGACTATGAAGCCGGTCTGGTCAACATGATGAAAGACAAATATGAGGTAATTTCCATATGCTTCTTCTTGCTTGTATGCTTCCATTCCTGACTCTCCTAGCCCCCAAGGGCCGATTTGGAATATTCTTTCAAACCGGGACTTAAATAATATAAATCTTGTTGCTTTGAAATTTGCTGATGTAGCCCCCAAGGGCCGGTTCAACTTTAGCGTAGTTAAACCGGTACTTTAAGTAATTGAAACTGCCGTATCAGAATATATATGATCAAATATCCATTAGCCCCTAAGTGCCAAGTTGAATACTTGTATTGATCTTGGGACTTTGTAAACAATCGAAAGATGAAGGGGTAAATCGGGGGCCACTTTAGATCAAATATGCATTAGCCCCCAAGTACTAAGCGCATAGCTTGTTATGTGGTTGGTACTTGAATCCTTCTACCAGTTTGCTGAAGCATATATCTGTATGCGTGCAGGCGGAGCTGAAGACGAAAGAGAACCAAGTCATCGATCTTCAAGAAGCCCTGAAAACCCAACAAGCTGAAACCTCCAAAGCAAAAGAGGAATTGGCCAGTGCTTTAAGCGCCATGGAACAACTTAAGGAAAAATTCAAAAAGAAACGGGCGAACTAGGCCACTGAGAAGTCCGCTTTGATCAAATGAGCAGAGGATGCTGAGGCTGCACTAAAACCAGTGGCAGATGAACTGACCAGCATAAAGCAGCACGTGCATGCCATGACTGCTGCTATCTTTGGTAAGCCAGTTTTCCTACTGAATTGGCTCTACCTTCTGAAAAAGTCGCCGGCTTATTAACCCTTTATGGTATTTCAGGGACACGCATTGGTCACTTGGGGTCAGATGTACGGAAGAAGCTAAAAGCCGCCTATACATTGGTTGAACAATTGTATACTGGTGCCGAGTGGATCATCTGTACCACCTCTCATAACAAACCGGCGCCTACTTTGATTCAAGATACTCTGATGAAACTGTCGGTGCTTCCTGCCCGAATTGAAGAGCTAAAGAAATCCGCTGCTCGAACCGGCGCAATCAATGCTTTAATCCGGGCAAAAGCCTGGGTGCCGGATTTTGATCCTGTTGAAGCGGCTCAGGGCTATCCCAGCTTGAAGGAAGACGGATCAGAATTCGGTGAAGCGGATCTACGAGCGATAAATCGGGAGGTGCATCCACTAGCTTGTCAGTTGGCTGAGGAAGCAGACTTGTCTCGTTATCAAGTGCAATATGACAGTCAGAACAAGTGAATAGCTGCGCCAATCCATGAATCGGAAAATCTGATTCCTCCAATCCGTAAGCATACTTACGCTCCCGATATTGACCCGTCCTTGCTGATCCACGATGAAGCTGTTTTTCAAGCATTAATGGGAATGACTGGACAACTGTGGATTTCCAGCCACTGGGTAGGGATACGGAGGCTGAAGCGGCGCAGGACGACCCACAACCATCAGGCCAGGCTGGTGACCAAGCTTGAACCGGACGCCGGTTTAAAACCGCCTCTTCTTCACGAAAAACAATTATATTATTATGGGCACCATGTTGCCTTGTAATAGGCTAGCTGATACCTTTGATGTTGATATGCCTTCGTGCATAATTTGTTCTTCCTGTGGCAATGAACTTTCCAAAACACTTTCTGAAATGAAAAATTCGTCAAGTGCCACCGCGGTTGTACCGTCAGGCGCAATATGATGTCTGCATATATGAAATCAAAACAAAATTTTAAGTATGACCAAATTTTGAGATACATAATACCTGCCGTCATTGAGCGTGAAGTTGGCTTGGCCAATCTTGAAGCGAAGTTTTGCAAACCCATACTGTTGGAGGAGATAACAGCTCTTGTATATATATATGACGCTGGTTTATCATGTAAACCGTGCCGAGTTACGATAAATACCGTGTTACTCCATAAGAGGATGTTAACAACGCGGATTAAACCTGTCAAATAGCCTCCGGATTGACGTGAACTGTGTTCCGTCAATTGAATTTTTTTTGTCGGTTTAAGAAACACAATAAAAAGCAAAAAACCCCCTTCAAAGAAAAGTATGAAGCAAAAGCAATGAAAAAAAACGTTTGCCAAAAAAGACTTATTTAAGCTGATCAAATGGCGTAACCATGGCCAAACACGACCAAGCTCTCGTTAGGTGTAACTATGGTTCTAGTTAGCCAGGTCCCCAAGTGATTCTTGTGGCATTTTATGCCGACCAAATGGCGTGGTCATGGTTCGGGTTCGACCAAGCCCCCAAGTGATTCTGTGGCCTTAGGCCGATCAAGAGGCATGACTGGTTCAGACATGACCAAGTCCCCAAGTGATCTGGTGGCTTTCGCCTATCAAGAGGCATGGTATTGGTTCGGACACGACCAATCCTCCAAGTGATATAACACGATGCTTTTAGCAAAGCGAACTCAAGGGGTAAACCGGAGGCCGCTTTAGAGCAACTCCGTGTAACCTCACATGATGTAAAAGAACAGATACTCCGCTTTAGCCGAGGTTCCGGTTTATTTTACTTAATCATAATATATACATTGTATGTACATAAGTATAGCCAATGGCTCAGGTATAGTAAGGCCGAAGATAAGCTATATTCCACGGCCTGTTAGTCTCCTCCTCTGATGTACGTGAGTCCTTATGCTCTCGAATATCGATCAGATAGTACGACCCGTTGTGCAGATTCTTGCTGACCACGAAAGGCCCCTCCCAAGGTGGGGATAGTTTATGCATATCAGTCTGATCTTGGATGAGCCGAAGCACCAAATCTCCTTCCTGGAAGGCTCTGGTTCTGACTCGACGACTGTGATAACGACGAAGATCCTGCTGGTAAATCGCCGACCGGGCGGCTGCGATGTCACGCTCTTCATCCAACCGGTCCAAAGCATCTTATCGTGTTGTCTCGTTGTCCACTTCAACATAAGCCGTGACACGAGGTGAGTCATGACGGATATCGCTGGGGAGAACCGCCTCCGCTCCATAAACCATGAAGAACGGTGTGTATCCTGTTGACCTGTTGGGTGTTGTATTGATGCTCCATAACACAGATGGTAATTCTTCTACCCAACAACCCGGTGTTCTCTACAAAGGAACCATGAGCCGGGGCTTGATGCCTCTCAAGATCTCTTGATTAGCTCTTTCTGCTTGACCATTGGACTGTGGATGTGCCATTGATGAAACGTCGAGCCGGATGTGCTCCCGTTCGCAGAACTCCTTCATAGCACCTTTGGATAAATTGGTACCATTATCTGTGATAATACTGTGCAGAAAGCCAAACCGGAAAATCACCTTTTTGATGAACTGAACCGCCGTGGCCGCATCACACTTGCTAACAGGTTCTGCCTCCACCCACTTTGTAAACTTGTCCACCGCCACCAGGAGGTGGGTCTTCTTATCTTTGGACCTTTTGAAAGGCCCAACCATATCTAGCCCCCAAGTCGCAAATGGCCAAGTAATTGGAATCATCCTCAATTCTTGAGCCTGTACATGAGCACGTCTTGAAAACCTTTGGCAACCATCACATCGTCTGACCAGATCCTTCGCATCAGCATGAGCAGTTAACCAATAGAAACCATGGCGAAACGCTTTAGCCACCAGAGATTTTGAACCGGCGTGGTGACCACAATCTCCTTCGTGGATCTCCCACAAAATTTCACGGCCTTCTTCAGGAGACACGCAACATTGAAAAGCTCCCGATACACTGCAATGATGCAACTCACCGTTGATGACAGCCATGGACTTGGATCGCCGGATTATCTGCCGGGCCAGAATCTCATCTTCTGGAAACTCGCCCCGGTTCTTGTACGCCAGATAAGGAAGCGTCCAATCCGGAATAACATGAAGAACTGCCACCAATTGAGCCTCCGGATCAGGAATGGCCAAATCCTCTTCACGAGGGAACTTCACCGACGGGTTGTGCAGCACATCCAGAAAAACATTGGGTGGGACCGGTTTGCGCTGAGAGCCCAACCGGCTTAAAGCGTCCGCCGCTTCATTTTTCTGCCGGTCCACGTGGTCCACCTGATAGCCTCTGAAATAACCTGCAACAATATCCACCTCACGACGATATGCTGCCATGAGTGGGTCCTTGGAGTCCCAAGTGCCAGACACTTGCTGAGCCACAAGGTCCGAATCACCGAAGCACTTAACTCGACTTAGATTCATCTCCTTAGCCATCCGAAGACCATGGAGCAAGGCTTCATACTCAGCTGCATTGTTAGTACAAGGGAACATTAAACGGAGAACATAACAAAACTTATCACCTCGTGGGGAAGTTAATACGACTCCAGCCCCCGAGCCTTCCAACTGCCTGGATCCGTCAAAATGGATGGTCCAATACGTATGATCCGGCTTTTCTTCCGGTGCTTGCATTTCTGTCCAATCATTGATGAAATAAACAAGTGCTTGAGACTTAATCGCCGTCCGAGGCACATATTTCAAACCGTACGGCCCCAGCTCTATAGCCCACTTTGCAATCCGGCCAGTTGCTTCCCGGTTCTGAATGATATCTCCCAAAGGAGCAGAACTGACCACCGTAATTGGGTGCCCTTGGAAGTATTGCTTAAGCTTCTGGCTTGCCATAAAAACTCCGTACACCAGCTTCTGCCAACGCGGATACCTTTGCTTGGACTCAATGAGTACCTTGCTGATATAATAGACCGGACGTTGAACCGGATGCTCCTTACCTGCCTCCTTTCGTTCCACCACAACAGCCACGCTGACCGCACGAGCATTAGCAGCAACATATAGCAGTAACGGCTCCTTGTCAATGGGAGCGGCGAGCATAGGCAGATTGGCCAATTGCCGCTTTAAGTCCTCAAACGCTTCATCATCAGCAGAACTCCAGACGAACTGATCCGTCTTCTTCAACATCTGATACAAAGGGGTCGCCTTCTCACCAAGGCGGCTGATAAACCGGCTTAACGCGGCAATCCGGCCTGCCAAGCGTTGAACATCATTGATACACTTCGGTTTAGCCAGGGAGGTGATGGCTGTGATCTTCTCCGGATTAGCCTCAATTCCCCTGTTGGACACCAGAAAACCCAATAACTTGCCCGCCGGTACACCAAAGACACACTTGTCCGGATTAAGCATCATCTTGTACGTCCTCAGGTTATCAAAGGTTTCCTTCAAATCATCAACCAGAGTCTCCTTCTCCCTGGATTTAACCACGATATCATCCACGTAAGCATGTACGTTACGGCCAATCTGCTTGTGAAGACAATTTTGTACACACCGTTGATAAGTTGCCTGGGCACTTTTGAGCCCAAAGGGCATAGACACATAGTAGAAGGCTCCAAAGGGAGTTATGAATGCCGTCTTCTCCTGGTCCTTAACTTCCATTTTGATCTGATGATAGCCAGAATATGCATCCAAAAAACTTAAATGCTCACAACCCGCCGTAGCATCAATGATTTGATCAATACGGGGGAGGGCAAAAGGATCTGCTGGACAAGCTTTATTAAGATCTGTGTAATCCACACACATATGCCAGGTGCCGTTTTTCTTAAGGACTAGCACCGGATTGGCAAGCCACTCAAGGTGAAAAACTTCAATAATAAAACCAGATGCTAAGAGCCTGGCTACCTCTTCTCCAATCGCCTTGCGTCTTTCTTCGTTAAACCGACGGAGGAACTGTTTCACCGGTTTGTATTTAGGATCCACATTAAGTGTGTGCTCAGCGAGTTGCCTCGGTACACCTGGCATGTCAGAGGGCTTCCATGCAAAAATGTCCCGATTCTCACGGATGAACTCGATGAGCGCACTTTCCTATTTCGGATCCAAGTTGGCACTAATGCTGAACTGCTTGGACGAATCGCCAGGTACGAAGTCAACAAGCTTAGTTTCTGCTGCCGATTTGAACTTCAGGGCCAGATCATGCTCCGTAGTTGGCTTCTTCAACGGAGTCATGTCCACCGGATCAACATTGTCTTTATAGTACTTCAACTCCTCGGTGGCACAAACCGACTCTGCATAAGCCGCATCTCCTTCCTCGCATTCCAAAGCGATTTTGCGGCTTCCGTGAACCGTTATCCCCTTGTGACCCGGTATCTTGAGCTGCAAATACACATAACAGGGCCGAGCCATAAACTTGGCGTATGCCGGACGCCCAAACAGGGCATGATATGGACTTTGGATTTTCACCACTTCAAACGTTAATGTCTCCGACCTGGAATCATGATCATCCCCAAAGGCCACTTCAAGAGCTATCTTACCAACGGGATATGCTGATCTGCCAGGCACTACACCGTGGAATACTGTATTGGACGGTTTGAGATTCTTATCTGTAAGTCCCATACGACGGAAGGTCTCATAGTATAGGATGTTAATACTGCTCCCTCCATCCATGAGCACCTTGGTGAACTTATAACCTCCCACCTGAGGCGCCACCAGCAGAGCCAACTGACCCGGATTATCGACCTGGAGTGGGTGATCCTCTCTGCTCCATATGATTGGCTGTTCAGACCAACATAGATAATGGGGTGTGGCCGGTTCAACAGAGTTGACTGCCCGCCTCTGAACCTTCCGGTCTCGCTTGTCCAAGCTAGTGGTAAAGACATGGTACTGCCCATTACTCAACTGCTTTGGGTTGCTTTGGTAACCTGATTGTTGCTGCTGTTGGTTGTAACCACCCTAGTTGTTCTGACTATTTTGACCATTATGCCCGCCCGGATTACCATTAAATCCTGAACCGGAACTTCCTCCACCGTAACCCGGCCCGGACCCTGAGCCACCGCCAGATCCATGATCATACCGGAAATTATTAAAAATTTTGAACTCCTGCATAATAAAGCAATCCTTCCAAAGGTGGTTTGCTGGCTCCTCCTTCGTCCCATGTCTTGGACAGGGCTGGCTTAGCAGATAGTTCAGGCGGTTTGGGTTGGGGTTGGGCGCTCCATTACGATTTTTCGGCCTACCCTTGCGCCGCTGGCCATTGTCCTGTACGTTGGTATTAGCCACAAAATCCATGTTGCCATCCGCTTTACGCTTGCCTCCTCCGCCATTGCCTACCCAGTGATGCTGCTGACCTTTGGAGCTGCTGTTCTTCTTCCCCTTCCCTGTCTTGTCATCATCAGATTCGGGATCCTTGGTACTATCAGAATCAGCATATTTTACCAAAGCGGCCATGAGGGTCCCCATGTCGGTGCAATGACGCTTCATCCGTCCCAATTTCAACTTCAGGGGCCCAAACCGGCAGTTGCCTTCTAGGGTTAATACTGCGGTGTCAGCGTTGATGCGGTCTGAGGAGTGCAACACTTGTGAAACCCGGCGCACCCAATGAGTCGTTGACTCTCCTTCCTCCTGGACGCATGCAGCTAAGTCCACTATCGACATAGGCTGTTTACAGGTATCCTTGAAATTGTTGATAAACCGGGCTCGTAATTGGGCCCATGAACTGATAGAACTAGCGGGCAAGCTTTTTAACCAAGTACGGGCCGTTCCTTCAAGCATGATGGTGAAGTATTTCGCACACGCCATGTCATCCACATCAAGCATCTCCATGGCCATCTCATAGCTCTCTACCCATGTCTCTGGTGGTTGATCCGCTGTATAATTTGGTACCTTGCGTGGGCCTTTGAAATCCTTGGGCAAGCGCACGTTGCGTAAAGCGGAGACGAGGCAAGGCACCCCCAAAGAACTAGAAGTAACACCAGGTTCGATCGAAATGGTTGGATGAACCGGCGTGAGCTGCCGAGCCTGATGCTGTGCGGCTAACCCGGCCTCCCTACACGCTCGGGCCCGGTTCACCACTTCCTGAGCGTCATCAGCACCACCCGTCGGGTTGTTGTCCCGGGGTGCCCCACGTTGTTCATTACTCGACACTGCCGGTTCATCCATATGTCTGCTATAGCTCCGGCTTGGACGAGGGGTCGAGTGGATCCGGTCGCGGCTGTACGAGTATGCTTCCTGTTGGGCCAAAGCGGTCCTCAGAAGTTCCTTGACCCGCCGTGTCTCTACTGCTTGTGGCGAGTCACCTTCAATTGGAATGGCTTCCGGCCGTGCAGCAGCGGCAACAAGATTGTCCATTGGGCTGGAGTAGTGACCTGGGGGTGTTAAAGCAGCCTGAGGTACAACGGTGTTTTGACGAGGCGGGTCGATCTGACGAGGCTGAACCGGTGCACCGGTCCCAGGGGCTTCCGCCCGGTTCCCCTCCAGCGGATTGCCGGCTCTTGGCCCTGGAGTGTTGAAAAGGTCTCTGGCCTCGAAAACCGGAGGTAAGCAGGACCGGTGCTTCCTCCTCATGACTTCATGTGATGCG
This sequence comes from Triticum aestivum, assembly GCF_018294505.1. Taxonomy (NCBI): domain Eukaryota; kingdom Viridiplantae; phylum Streptophyta; class Magnoliopsida; order Poales; family Poaceae; genus Triticum; species Triticum aestivum. Next base: position 649,121,187 of record NC_057800.1, read on the forward strand.
CTCTGGTCTAACATAAGCCTATAGGCCTGTGTGTCTAAAGCAGCCCGCTCTGCGGCCATCCTGGTGTCCTCAGCCGCCAGATCCGCCTTGGCCTGGGTGATCTGTTCCTTTACCTTTGCAATCTCCGTATTGTGAACGTCCTGATCTGGCGGATTAACTTCCGCCATAAGCACAGCCAATGCATCAAATAGCTCTGATAGAACCTCAGCCGGCGGGCGCATAGGGCCTCCTGCCCCGGCGGCCGTTGCTGCTGCTGAACCGGAAATCGTTGCCGCAGCTGTCGAAGAATGAAGCGCTGCTTGTGTTCCGGCCATGAATACTCCAACCCGGTTGGGCAGATCAGAGGGGTCCGGAATACTGTCGCCATCGGAACAGCTCCCAATGCGGCCATCTTGTAGCTGACAAAGAGATTCAGTTTCTCCGGTCGAAGATTCGTCACCGGAACAAATGACAGTCGCCCCGCGAAATCCCGATCCGTCCTCATGACTTCCTCCATGGATGACTCCCACGAAGGCACGCTTCATGGCCGGTTTAACCCGGGCGGATTGCGCACGCTGAGCCGTCTCGACGAGGTCGGTGCAGATGTCCGGCTCAGGGCCCGGTTCACCGATCTTCCCAATGAAAACGTGAATGCTACCAAAGGGGACCCGGTACCCGTACTCAACTGAGCCGGCCTCGGGGCCCCAGCCTGCATCGTCGATGTAGAGCCTGCCGCGACGACTCTTAGTCATCCGGCCTACAGCATAGCCCTCGAGTCCTTCAAAGCGGCCCTCCAAGAACCGGAAACCATCGTGCGATAGCCCCACGGTGGGCGCCAACTGTCGTGGTTTTGTCACGGCAGATGTCCTAGAGAAAGGACTTAGTCGTGGAGCCATCGCTACGGGTTAGCTTGAAGGGGTTAAAGCGGACACAAGGACGCAAGAGAGTTTATACTAGTTCGGCCCCTTCAATGAAGGTAAAAGCCTACTTCTAGTTGTGATGGAATTGATGGGTGTTTCGATGACTAGGGAGCGAATAAGCTTCGCCTATGTCTCGAGTCGTTGTCTGTCGTCCTTGAACCGCCGCCGGGTCGTCCCCTTATATACATGGGTGACGCCTGCCGGTTCAGAGAGTCCCAACACCGGTTCATACTCGTATCCGGGTTGGTCTCTCCTTGTTCCTAACTCATATTACAAGTATGTGCACAAAGCTGATGTACGGCTACAGGTTGTAAACCGACTACGGGCCCTGGGCCTTTATCTGCCTCTTTGGGCTTTAACACCTTTGAACCACTGATGGAGTTAATCCAGCCCAGGTAGGCCGGTTTATGCCCAGTAGTAATATCCCCAACAGCCCACGTGATAATGGCCGTCATCGCCCCGTGGACAGAACCATTCCTGGCCTACCTAACTAGACAGGAATTACCCAAGGACCAAAACGAGGCTCGCTGCATAGTGCGGCGATCTAAAGCCTACAAGGTCCATGAGGGAGAGATTTATAAGAAAAGCACAACCGGAGTCCTTCAAAGGTGCATCTCCGAAGAGGAAGGGAGGAAGCTTTTGGCAGAAATCCATGCCGGACTCGGCGGCCACCACGCAGCAGCCCGGGCCCTTGTAAGTAAGGCCTTCCGTACACGTTTTTATTGGCCGACGGCCCGGGCAGATGCACATCATCTGGTTCAACATTGTGTTGGTTGCCAGCTTTTTACAAACCAAAGCCACATGCCACCTATCTCCCTCCAAACAACCCCCATTACTTGGCCCTTTGCGGTCTGGGGGCTCGATATGGTCGGAACCCTCAGAGGGGGAACCCATAAGAGAAAATACTTACTGGTCATGGTGGACAAATTCACCAAATGGATAGAAGCCAAACCTGTCAAAATGGCTGAATCCGGACTGGTGATAGACTTCATATCCGGGGTTGTACACCGTTATGGCATCCCCCACAACATCATCACTGACAACGACACGAACTTTACAGCCGACGAGGTGAAACTTTGGTGCAGCAACATGGGCATCAAGCTCGATTATGCTTCTGTCTATCATCCGCAAACTAATGGTCAAGTCGAACGAGCGAATGGTCTTATCATGAGTGGTATTAAACCCAGATTAGTCCGGTCCTTAAAGGAATCAGACACCCATTGGGTAGAGGAGCTCGACTCCGTACTATGGGGGCTGCAGACCACGCCGAATCGCACTACCGGATACACACTGTTTTTATGGTGTACGGCGCTGAGACGGTGCTGCCTTGCGACATAATTCATGACTCACCTCGAGTGCGCATGTACGAAGAAAGAGAGGCCGAGCTCGATCGGCATGACATTTTGGATGCCCTGGAGGAGGAGCGCGATGTGGCAAAAGCCCGTTCCGCATTCTATTAGCAACATGCTCGAAGGTATCAAAGCAGAGAAGTGCGGGCCAAAACCTATAACGTCAGTGAACTAGTTCTGCGCCTGCCGGAGAAGAAAAAGAACAAGCTCAAGCCCAAATAGGAAGGTCCCTTCATTATCGACCAGGTTCTGACCGGTGGAGCGTACCGTCTACGGGATGCATCAAATAATCGACTCGAGCCAAACCCATGGAATGCAGCGAGACTCCGAAGATTCTACGCCTAGCGCCGGACTCTATGTTCGTCTCCTTACCTCCATGAATTTTTTGCACATCTGTTTTTTCTCTCTCTTTCTTTCTCTCTTTTCTCTTCAAAGCCCTAAAGGGCTGAACCTGTGTCTTGGTTACACAATCTTGACGCGCTAACCGCGCTCAATATACCTGGGGGCTTCCTATACATAAGCTTAACCTAGTTATTTTTCCGGGCTTCATGCCCCGCACATGTGTTATTCTTTCGCATGTACCTTTTTTCGCCATTATATGCATCGATATGACTTAAGTTTTGGCCAAGCTGGGTTGCCTGGCTCTTGTGTTTATGCCCTACGTTCCCGTTAATTCGGCTAGGGCATAAGGGGAGCACCTCTGCGATTGTTACTGCCGGGTCAGCCGGATGTGTACCTCAGACTGGGTGAAGCCAAAATCTAGCATTCTTAAGGGAATATTCGGTCAGTAAATAAAAGATGACTTTCATTTAAATTACTACACGCCCCCGGATGTTTTTAGCCTGCATCTCGCAGTTCGGACATGCACATTAGGGCATGCGTACCCAGGGAAAGGAACCCTTAACGGAACTATTCTCCCTGGAAGATGTTTCTTACTATCCATGTAATAACATAGCTAGTTGGGTACTTGTCTGTTCAAGCACTTATGACCCCTGCGCCTGGTTTCCATGCATACCCTGGTTTCTGTATAACCGAGTGGGTATTTGGATACACTCCGGACTATCGGGTCTAGAGGTCGAAGCAAAAAGGTCCGCCATGACAAATGATTTACAATCCGGCTAGGGACATTACATATGTCACTTGAAGTACACAGTCACTAAGACTGATTAAATTCTTCTTCTATACCATCCAACAGGTTATCTAGCCTACAATCCTGTTGGGAATACTTTGCGGATAATTCTACTTGACCATACACTAAACTGATAGGGATCTCTTTCCCATCGGGCCCCATAGGTCCGACCTCGGCCATGTGGTTTGAGTCAGCCTTGGTGTATCGTGTCTTCACCATAGCCCAGGCTTCTCGTGCACCTTGTCGGCAGGCTGATATCTTCCATAACCGGAAGCGCTGCCACGCTCCCTTCAGCTGCTCTATAAGCTCCCACATGCCTCCTGGCGGGGACACGGACGGCCACAAGGCTTGGGCAATACTCTGCATCACTTGCCGAACTTGTTCGTGCAGTTGTGAGAGCTCTGGCAGAAGATCACCCGAGGACCCGGGTATCTCCTCCGCGGGACGACCCATCAGCATACCTTCATACATAACGCTGTTAGAAGGCTTCTTCGCCGAACTCCTTTAAAAAGTTCGTTCAAGCACTTACTAAAAATGCCGCGCTGAAGTCGTTTATTCTCCTTCACGGAGTCCGCAAGCTGGGCTCGGACATCCTTCAGTTCCATGCCCAGCCGGATATTGGCATCTTGGAGATCATTTTTCTCTTGCCTGACTCGCGTTAGCACGTGCTCGCCAGCATTTCGCTGTCGATCATCACGTGCCGTATCCGTCTCCACGGCCTCCGGATTCACTCCAGGGCCACCTGCAACATCTATTGTTAGGTGTGCATATACGCCGCATACTACTTGGTACGGATATTCTTTGCAATAGACAAAAGAGTTACCAGGGGGACCCTTTTTGGACTCCTTCAATGCGGCAACAGCGGCTTCCAGCTGGGCCTTGCACTCGTCCAGCTCTTGAGACAGTTGGGAATTCTTCACCGTAAGAACCTGCACAAATATTGATCCTTAAATCAATTGCATCAACTGTTTCAAGTCTCAGGGACTACTGATACATATAATCGTCAGATTTACTTACCCGTACATCCCTTACATACTGGTCCGTGGCTCTGGCTAGACCATTTTGAGCAGCACGGCGGTACGCGTCTCCAGAATTGAAGGCATCAAATGCCTCTGGTGAGAAGCAAGTGTCACGGAGTACGACCCCGACGACACCTATGATTCATGGCGCTCTCCACTTCCGAATTTGTAGCGGACAGTCTATCCACATCCTCTGTAGGAGGAGTATTCGGCGCCCGCCCCATGTCGGCTTCCGCCTCTATGTCCGACCCTGGAGCCCGACTGGTGGAAGCATGATCGGCAGCCTCTCCGGACATATTCTGGCGAGCGTTTTTTCTATCAAAGAAACATGGATGTCATTACATTTTGATAAAGACGACAACCACGGAGCGGTGTTTTTTGTCATACCTCTGTGCCGGCGTCTCCGTCCTGACCGCCTTCCTTTTTGGCCTACCCGGCCTCGGTGCCTCTTGTTGGCGAGTTGCTGCGGGTTCGGCACGACGTCCCGAATGCCTTCCCTGTAAAACACCTTATGTATATGGTAGGTGAAGTGTCTAAAAGGGGATCCTAGTTTTTTGGAGTTGGGATTTTGGTTTTTCTTACGTGCAACGCAGGGAGCAGTCCGGGATAGTCGGCCGTAATGGCCACCATGGCGTCATCACCGCTCAATTGATAGAACTGCCTATCTATCAGCTCCACGAATATGTCCGGATCTTCTTCGAGTCTGGGACCGAGGGCCCGGTCAGGGTCCTCTGGTTGTGGAGATGGGCTGTTGACCTCCCTTACAGCCTTTTGCAGTTCCTGCCGTAAAATGGCAAGGTGAGTACCTACGACAAAGAATGCGGGTAGAATGAGAGTAAGGAGATATAACTCACCCAGCTTGGAGGGTTGTACATGGAGAATCCATCCCGTGGCTTGATGCGGATGAACTCCTCTTCCTCTCCCTTGAACAACTCAGACATATTTTTTGCTAAAGCAGCAGCGGAGTCCGGTCCCTTACGCCCGTAATGGGTGGCATCATCTTCCCCATTAAAACACCACAGGGGGTGCCCTCGATATTGAAGTGGCTACACCCCCCGCATTATGCATATTGACATAACCTCGATTACTATCAATCCTGATTGAGCCAGCGCTTTAATCCGGTTCATCAGGTAAAGGACTTCTCCGGTGTCTTCCTCCTGGGGGCTCTGTGGGCGCCAGCTCCGGCGTTTCTTCAGAGGAACATTGTTGAACTCAGGAAGACCCCGCCGAACAGGGTCCGGAAGGGGGACGTCCTCCATATAAAACCATTTCGAAGGCCAGTGTTTGGACGTCTTCTTCGGAGTACGGGACAGGTATCCGGTCTCGGCGATGCACCATATTTCGGCCCCGCCCACTCGATAAAGTGACCCCTTCTGTGTGCGGGGGACGAGGCAAAATAACCTCTTCCACAGCTCGAAATGAGCCTCGCAGCCCAGGAATAACTCGCAAAGGGCAATCTAGCCGTCGATGTGTAATATGGAAGCAGGGGTGAAATTATCTAGTTGGAGGCCGTAAAACTCCAGGAGCCCGTGGAGGAACGGATGAATTGGAAATCCGAGTCCCCTTAATAGGTAAGGAACATGGCACACCCGCTCCCCTGTAGAGGGGCTGGGGAAGCTCTCCGCTTGCTCCCCGCCATTGTAGGTGGCGAGCCCGGCTCGAACGGGAACCATATACGCTGGAGGGAGAAATCCCTGAGTCTGCAGTTCGACTAATCGACTGTGTGGGATGGAACATCCCTCCCAATCACCGGGCGTAGGGCTACGGGGGCGAGTGGAGGAGCTGCGGTGGTCGGCCATGTTGGAATGGATTTTTCCGAAGTGCGCTCCGATGGATTCTCGCTGTGGGAGGATGGTATGGATTGGATCTAAGAATCCCCATCCCTTTAATAGACGATTTATTTATCTAGCTTGGGGGGTGAATGTAAAAATGCCCTGGCTCCTCATATTCATTCGACGCGTGGAAGATAGCCCTTATTGAGCACAGAAGCCAAGAAGTCCAACATTTATGGGGCCGGACACTACTTAACAAACATTCGAAATTTGGAGAAGACCCGCCTTGCAATGTCGAAGACAATACTGCGTGCCGGACTTGACGTCATTGAAGCCTGGTTCGGGGGCTACTGAGGGAGTCCTGGATTAGGGGGTCTCCGGACAGCCGGACTATATCCTTTGGCCGGACTGTTGGACTATGAAGATACAAGATTGAAGACTTCTTCTCGTGTCCGGATGGGACTTTACTTGGCGTGGAAGGCAAGCTGGGCAATACGGATATGTATATCTCCTCCTTTGTAACCGACCTTGTGTAACCCTAGCCCCCTCCGGTGTCTATATAAACCGGAGGGTTTTAGTTCGTAGGACAACATACAATCATACCATAGGCTAGCTTCTAGGGTTTAGCCTCTCTGATCTTGTGGTAGATCAACTCTTGTAATACTCATATCATCAAGAACAATCAAGTAGGCCGTAGGGTTTTACCTCCATCAAGAGGGCCTGAACCTGGGTAAACATCGTGTCCCCTGCCTCATGTTACCATCCGCCTTAGACGCACAGTTCGGGACCCCCTACCCGAGATCCGCCGGTTTTGACACCGATAGTGTACCAAACCCTATGCATAGGTTCATGGGCAGAACCCGCAAGTTGATCACCAAAACATACATCAAGTGGATCAATAGAATACCCCATTGTCACCACAGGTATCCCACGCAAGACATACATCAAGTGTTCTCAAATCCTTAAAGACTCAATCCGATAAGATAACTTCAAAGGGAAAACTCAATCCATTACAAGAGAGTAGAGGGGGAGAAACATCATAAGATCCAACTATAATAGCAAAGCTCGTGATACATCAAGATCGTATCACCTCAAGAACACGAGAGAGAGAGAGAGAGAGATCAAACACATAGCTACTGGTACATACCCTCAGCCCCGAGGGAGAACTACTCCCTCCTCGTCATGAAGAGCACCGGGATGATGAAGATGGCCACCGGAGAGGGATTCCCCCTCCGGCAGGGTGCTGGAACGAGTCTAGATTGGTTTTTGGTGGCTACGGAGGCTTCTGGCGGCGGAATTCCTGATCTATTGTGCTCCCCGAAGTTTTTAGGGTATATGGGTATATATAGGAGGAAGAAGTACGTCAGTGGATCTCCCGGCTATCCACGAGGCAGGGGGGCGCGCCTAGGGGGGTGAGCGCGCCCCCACCCTCGTGGGCAGCCCGGGACTCTCCTGGTCCATCTCTGATACTTCGTGGGCTTCTTCTGGTCCAAAAATAAGTTCCATGAAGTTTCAGGTCAATTGGACTCCGTTTGATTTTCCTTTTACTCTAAAACAAGGAAAAAACAGAAACTGGCATTGGGCTTTGCGTTAATACGTTAGTCCCAAAAATAATATAAAAGTGTATAATAAAGCCCATAAACATCCAAAACAGATAATATAATAGCATGGAACAATCAAAAATTATAGATACGTTGGAGACGTATCAAAGGTATGTACCAGTAGCTATGTGTTTGATCTCTCTCTCTCTCTCTCTCTCTCTTGTGTTCTTGAGTCGGTACAATCTTGATGTATCGCGAGCTTTTCTATTATATTTGGATCTTATGATGTTTCTCCCCCTCTACTCTCTTGTGATGAATTGAGTTTCCCCTTTGAAGTTATCTTATCGGATTGAGTCTTCAAGGATTTGAGAACACTTGATGTATGTCTTGCATGTGCTTATCTGTGGTGACAATGGAATATAACGTGATCCACTTGATGTATGTTTTGGTCATCAACTTGCGAGTTCTGTGACCTCGTGAACTTATGCATAGGGGCTGGTGCACGTTTTCATCTTGACTCTCCGGTAGAAACTTTGGGGCACTCTTTTGAAGTTCTTTGTGTTGGCTGAATAGATGAATCTGAGATTGTGTGATGCATATCATATAATCATACCCACAGATACTTGAGGTGACATTGGAGTATCTAGGTGACATTAGGGTTTTGGTTGATTTGCGTCTTAAGGTGTTTTTTTTACTATGAACTCTAGGGCTGTTTGTGACACTTATAGGAATAGCCCAACGGATTGATCGGAAAGAATAACTTTGAGGTGGTTTCGTACCCTACCATAATCTCTTCGTCCGTTCTCCGCTATTAGTGACTTTGGAGTGACTCTTTGTTGCATGTTGAGGGATAGTTATATGATCCAATTATGTTATTATTGTTGAGAGAACTTGCACTAGTGAAAGTATGAACCCTAGGCCTTGTTTCAACGCATTAAAATACCGTTTGTGCTCACTTTTATCATTAGTTACCTTGCTGTTTTTATATTTTCAGATTACAAAAACATATTTCTACTATCCATATTGCACTTGTATCACCATCTCTTCGCAGAACTAGTGCACCCATACAATTTACCATTGTATTGGGTGTGTTGGGGACACAAGAGACTCTTTGTTATTTGGTTGCAGGGTTGTTTGAGAGAGACCATCTTCATCCTACGCCTCCCACGAATTTATAAACCTTAGGTCATCCACTTGTGGGAAATTCGCTACTGTCCTACAAACCTCTGCACTTGGAGGCCCAACAACGTCTACAAAAACAAGGTTGTGTAGTAGATATCATTCCCTGCAACACATATAAGGTAGTTAGTCATCAGGTTAAGTAAGGGTTCACATGCTATCAGTAAAATATGTTGATGAAAAATAAGCACATTGTAGATTCATGAGATTAATTCAAGCCACATGGAATACCCATTTATCCAAACCAAGCATGATTAGGAACTAGGAAATATAGCACTTGTATATGTTTCTCATGTATTAAGTGGAGCCAAATTCGATTTATTCCTCACATGGTATACAATAACAGAATGCAGCCACAACAATTGAACATCGCATTGCAGAATTGAACCAAGCAGTTAACTGAACACCATAACAAATGAACCAAACGCTAACTGAGCACCACATTGCACAATATAACATACTCCTAATAGAAGATCAGACAGTTAACCAAACCAAGCATGCTTAACAACTTGGAAATATAGCAATTGTATTTGTTTCTCATGTATCTAGTATAGCCAAATTCAATTTATTCCTCACATGGTATACAATAACAGAATGCAGCCACAACAATTGAACATCGCAATGCAGAATTGAACCAAGCAGTTAACTAAACACCACAACAAATGAACCAAACGTTAGTTGAGCACCACATTGCACAATATAACGATACTCCTAATAGAAGATCAGACAGTTAACCAAACCAAGCATGCTTAACAACTTGGAAATATAGCAATTGTATTTGTTTCTCATGTATTTAGTTCAGCCAAATTCGATTTATTCCTCACATGGTATACAATAACAGAATGCAACCACAACAATTGAATATCGCATTGTAGAATTGAACCAAGGAGTTAACTAAACGCCACAACAAGTGAACCAAGACACAACAAATAAACCAAGCAGTTAACTAAACACCAATTGAACAATATAACATACTCCTAATAGAAGATCACACAGTTAACCAAACCAATCATGCTTAGCAACTTGGAAATATTGCACCCTGAAGAATTGAACATCACATTTGCAGAATTGAACCAAGCAGTTAATTGAACACCACATTGCACGACATATAGCAGAAGATTGCATGGTAAAAGTAGATAGCACAATTCACTAGAATTTGTTAAGGAAAGGCAGTAGCTAGCAAACTGAACATGGGTCCTTATAGTGAGCTAATAAGACAAGCTACTCCTCATTATCGGAGATATCGATGACGATTGGCTCCTTGGACATGGAAGAGGGCAAGGCCTCCGCATTGTGGGTGCCCTCATTGTAGTGGTGAGTTGCCTGAGTCACTCCGGGCACCAACCTGCTGGCTCTCGAGATGAGGTAAGCACGTGCACGCTGAGAAAACACTTCGTAGTCTTTGTCGAAGGCACCGACGATGGCCTCGAGAAAACACCACGAACTTTCATTTAAATTAGCCAACCGCGTCGCGGCGTCGGCGCGCGAGGCGTCAACGGTGGCCTCGACGGTGAGGTGCTCCTCCAAGATTTGGGGGTCGGCACGAATGGCAGCCATCGCGACCTCATCCGCGCGTGCGGTCGCGATTTGCTTCTCCGCTACCAAATGCTCCTTGAGGTCCTGGCTATACTGTGTGCACCATGGCTTAGGCCGACGCTTATTTGGTGGAGGGGTCAGGGATTTGGGTGGAAGGTGTCGCGCTCACGCCGGCGGTCAGGGCATGTGGGATGTGGAAGGAGGAGGAGGATGGGGGTCGGATGTGGATTACCTGCCTGGATAGGCGAGGCCGAGCAGCGTGAAGGAGGGTCGCCGGCGAGGAGGCGGCGGTGGTGCAAGCAAGGAGTGAAGGTTTCAACTTGGAAAAGAAGGTGGAAACAGGGGAAATGTGGCTTTTGGTAAGGGGGAGGGCGGGAAGGTAGATATTTCCGCGGAAGCCAAAAATTTGGAACTTCTTTAGCCAAAAAACTAGCACGCAAAGTGTCACCAGACATGGTCCCTTATTTAGACACGGTCCGAAGATATTTTGTGTTGCATCTCACACGATTGGTTATAATAAACTGTGTGGAGTCTACTTGATTTTTCGTCTTGATTTGAATTACATAATGGGGTCACAGCGGCCATGGAGTGTGTTTGAATGGCTAGACCTTTTATCTGCAGTGATCATGCAACTATATGTGTGTCATAAAAGAATTGGAATTATTCATGGTTCGTTTGGACACTTTTATGCATTAAGTGAGTTTTCAATGCATTTATGTGCATAATTCAAATTTGAACTACACGCACATGCTCCAGTTCATATAAATTGGTTGAAAAATCAAATCTTTGTCCTTGGGTGCATGCTTAGGTCCCATGCAAGAAATGAGAATGAATTTCAAACACCAGGGCACCGTTGATTACCGACAAAACATTGAGATGTCTGGTTTTTAAATTCTAGTAAATCCAAAATCGTCTGAAATTCATAAAACTTGGCATGCTATCATGGAGCGGCATCAACATGTCTTGGTCATTTTTTTGGCCCATTTTGGGCAGGTTTGGGTATATGTTTATCACAAACCGGAGCTTCTCACAATAAGCATGATGGTTTCGCTAGGGAACACCCCACCTTTGGGGACGAAACGATATACATTGCCTCTTATTGCTTTCAAATTTTTTCTCGTGTCAACATAGAACAACAGGAGTGTTGTGTTATTTTTTGTGATTTTTCGGGGTTCGTTTGGACATTTTTATGCATTAAGTGAGTTTTCAATGCATTTATGTGCATAATTCAAATTTGAACTACATGCACATGCTCCGGTGCATATAAATTGGTCGAAAAATCAAATATTTGTCCTTGGGTGCATGCTTAGGTCCCATGCAAGAAATGGGAATGAATTTCAAACACCAGGGTACCGTTGATTGCCGGCAAAACATTGAGATGCCTGGTTCTTAAATTCTAGTAAATCCAAGACTCGTCTGAAATTCATGAAACTTGGCATGCTATCATGGAGCGGCATCAACATGCCGTGGTAAATTTTTTGTCCCATTTGGGGCAGGTTTGGGTATACGCTTCTCACAAACCAGAGCTTCTCACAACAAGCATGAGGTTTCGGTAGGGAACGCCCCACCTTTGAGGATGAAACGATATCCATTGCCTCTTATTGCTTTCAAAAAATTTCTCGTGTCAACATAGAACAACAGGAGTGTTGTGTTATTTTTTGTGATTTTTCGGGGTTCGTTTGGACATTTTTATGCTCTAAGTGGGTTTTCAATGCATTTATGTGCATAATTCAAATTTGAACTACATGCACATGCTCCGGTGCATATAAATTGGTTGAAAAATCAAATCTTTGTCCTTGGGTGCATGCTTAGGTCCCATGCAAGAAATGGGAATGAATTTCAAACACCAGGCATCGTTGATTGCTGGCAAAACATTGAGATGCCTGGTTTTTAAATTCTAGTAAATCCAAAACTTGTCTGAAATTCATGAAACTTGGCATGCTATCATGGAGCGGCATCAACATGCTATGGTAAATTTTTTTGTCCCATTTGGGGCAGGTTTGGGTATATGCTTCTCACAAACCAGAGCTTCTCACAACAAGCATGACGGTTTCCGTAGGGAACGCCCCACCTTTGGGGACAAAACGATATCCATTGCCTCTTATTGCTTTCAAAAATTTTCTCGTGTCAACACAGAACAACAGGAGTGTTGTGTTATTTTTTGTGATTTTTCGGGGTTTGTTTGGACATTTTTATGCATTAACTGAGTTTTCAATGCATTTATGTGCATAATTCAAATTTGAACTACATGCACATGCTCCGGTGCATATGCATTGGTTGAAAAATCAAATCTTTGTCCTTGGGTGCATGCTAAGGTCGCATGCAAGAAATGGGAATGAATTTCAAACACCAGGGCACCGTTGATTGCCGGCAAAACATTGAGATGCCTGGTTTTTAAATTCTAGTAAATCCAAAACTCTTCCGAAATTCATGAAACTTGGCATGCTATCATGGAGCGGCATCAACATGACGTGGTAAATTTTTTGTCCCATTTGGGGCAGGTTTGGGTATACGCTTCTCACAAACCAGAGCTTCTCACAACAAGCATGATGGTTTCGATAGGGAACGCCCCACCTTTTGGGACGAAACGATATCCATTGCCTCTTATTGCTTTCAAAATTTTTCTCGTGTCAACATAGAACAACAGGAGTGTTGTGTTATTTTTTGTGATTTTTCGGGGTTCGTTTGGACATTTTTATGCATTAAGTGAGTTTTCAATGCATTTATGTGCATAATTCAAATTTGAACTACATGCACATGCTCCAGTGCATACAAATTGGTTGAAAAATCAAATATTTTGTCCTTGGGTGCATGCTTAGGTCCCATGCAAGGAATGTGAATGAATGTTAAACACCCTACCACCGTCACTCGGCCACAAACATTGAGATGCATGGTTTTTAAATTCTAGTAAATCCAAAACTCGTTTGAAATTCATGAAACTTGGCATGCTATCATGGAGCGGCATCAACATGCCATGGTAAATTTTTTGTCCCATTTGGGGCAGGTTTGGGTATATGCTTCTCACAATCCAGAGCTTCTCACAACAAGCATGATGGTTTCAGATAGAACACCCGTATGCAAAGTGAGAGTAGGATTTGTGCATCTCTTGAACACTAACAATTCTTTTGGATGACCCGTGTGAACCACTTACAAACAATTTGGTGCGATTTGCATCTGTCATATTGGGTATGTTGCCATTTGTCAAACTAGAAAGATTAACATTTGTTGGTCTAGTAACATTGCCATTTGCCAATCTTGTAACACCGTGATTTGTCAAAATATGAAGCTAAAAATCACCAGTAGTATCTAATTTTTGCAACTAAAATTCATTAATTAAGCATAGATGGAGGCGAGGAGGCGTGTTCAGCCAGGCGTGCAGCGGGCGGCGCAGTACTATTCAATTTGACAGCAGGCGGCGAAGTTCCCGATACGGCTTTAATGCAGACGAGGGAGAGGGTAGCTGTTCCCGAAATGTTGAAAGGCCAATGATGCATCCTCCTTCAATTAGCATCATGTGAATGCATGAGGGAAGTAATGGGAGGACCGGGAAAAGAGAGGCAGCACGATGTGAATGCAACACAGTTTGCACTCATATAAAGGCGCCCTCCATTCCAATGCATCTACCACATCGTACGCACCTAAGTATTTGCCTAAGCACCTACAGTAATAAGCGCAAAAGTGCCCACTCCAGACCCATGGCGGCGATGCGCGCGAGCAGCCAGCGGCTGTGCCAGATAGTCCATGACGCCGGCCTGCGGCATGGCACCATGGATCGTCTCCATAATGTGTTGGCGACCGGCTGGTGGATGGCCGCCGTCGACGCCAGCTACGACTCTCAGTTGGACCAGATGATCGTTCACACCACCAACAGGTTCACCATCGTCAAGAAGCTCGCGGACGAGCTGATGTCTACTACACAACCTTCTTCTTGTAGACGTTGTTGGGCCTCCAAGTGCAGAGGTTTGTAGGACAGTAGCAAATTTCCCTCAAGTGGATGACCTAAGGTTTATCAATCCATAGGAGGCATAGGATGAAGATGGTCTCTCTCAAGCAACCCTGCAACCAAATAACAAAGAGTCTCTTTTGTCCCCAACACACCCAATACAATGGTAAATTGTATAGGTGCACTAGTTCGGCGAAGAGATGGTGATACAAGTGGTATATGGATAGTAGATAACGGTTTTTGTAATCTGAAAATATAAAAACAGCAAGGTAACTAATGATAAAAGTGAGCATAAACGGTATTGCAATGATAGTAAACAAGGCCTAGGGTTCATACTTTCGCTAGTGCAAGTTCCCTCAATAATAATAACATAATTGGATCACATAACTATCCATCAACATGCAACAAAGAGTCACTCCAAAGTCACTAATAGCGGAGAACGAACGAAGAGATTATGGTAGGGTACGGAACCACCTCAAAGTTATTCTTTCCAATCAATCCCTTGGGCTATTCCTATAAGTGTCACAAATAGCCCTAGAGTTCGTACTAGAATAACACCTTAAGACACAAAACAACCAAAACCCTAATGTCACCTAGATACTCCAATGTCACCTCAAGTATCCGTGGGTATGATTATACGGTATGCATCACACAATCTCAAATTCATCTATTCAACCAACACATAGAACCTCAAAGAGTGCCCCAAAGTTCCTACCGGAGAATCACGACGAAAACGTGTGCCAACCCCTATGCATAGGTTCATGGGCGGAACCCGCAAGTTGATCACCAAAACATACATCAAGTGAATCACGTGGTATCCCATTGTCACCACAGATACGCACGACAAGACATACATCAAGTGTTCTCAAATCTTTAAGGACTCAATACGATAAGATAACTTCAAAGGGGAAACTCAATCCATTACAAGAGAGTAGAGGGGGGAGAAAACATCATAAGATCCAACTATAATAGCAAAGCTCGCGATACATCAAGATCGTATCACCTCAAGAACACGAGAGAGAGAGAGAGATCAAACACATAGCTACTGGTACATACCCTCAGCCCCGAGGGAGAACTACTCCCTCCTCGTCATGGAGAGCACCGGGATGATGAAGATGGCCACTGGAGAGGGATTCCCCCTCCGGCAGGGTGCCGGAACGGGTCTAGATTGGTTTTCGGTGGCTACGGAGGCTTCTGGCGGCGGAACTCCCGATCTATTGTGCTCTCGGATGTTTTTAGGGTATATGGAGATATATAGGCGGAAGAAGTACGTCATGGGGGCCATGAGGGTGTTTTTATGGCCTTTAAGGTATATGGAGATATATAGGATGTTTTTATGGCCTTTTTTTATCATTTCTCACTTGGGACAATGCTCTAGAAAATGATGATCATCACACTTCTATTTATTTACAACTCAATGATTACAACTCGATACTAGAACAAAAGATGACTCTATATGAATGCCTCCGACGGTGTACTGGGATTGCGATGAATCAAGAGCGACATGTATGAAAAATTATGAACGGTGGCTTTGCCACAGATACTATGTCAACTACATGATCATGCTAAGCAATATGACAATAATGAATGTGTCATGATGAATGATGGAAAGTTGCATGGCAATATATCTCGGAATGGCTATGGAAATGCCATAATAGGTAGGTATGGTGGCTATTTTGAGGAAGATATAAGGAGGTTTATGTTGGAAAGAGCGTATCATATCACGGGGTTTGGATGCACCGGCGAAGTTTGCACCAACTCTCAATGTGAGGAAGGGCAATGCATGGTACAGAAGAGGCTAGCAATGATGGAAGGGTGAGAGTGCGTATAATCCATGGACTCAAAATTAGTCATAAAGAACTCACATACTTATTGCAAAAATCTACAAGTCATCAAAAACCTCGGCACTACGCGCATGCTCCTAGGGGGATAGATTGGTAGGAAAATACCATCGCTCATCCCCGACCGCCACTCATAAGGAAGACAATCAAATAACACCTCATGTTTCAAATTTGTTACAAAACGTTTACCATACATGCATGCTACGGGACTTGAAAACTTCAACACAAGCACTTCTCAAATTCACAACTACTCAACTAGCACGACTTTGGTATTATTACCTCCATATCTCAAAACAATCATCAAGCATCAAACTTCTCTAGTATTCAATACTCTATAAGTCTATATGAAAGTTTTTACTATTCTTGGATGCCTAGCATATTAGGATTATTTTAAGCAAATTACCATGCTATTTAAGACTCTCAAAATAAGATAAGTGAAGCATGAGAGTTCATCTATTTCTTAAAAATAAAACCACCACCGTGCTCTAAAAAGATATAAGTGAAGCACTAGAGCAAATGACAAACTACTCCGAAAGATATAAGTGAGGACCAATGAGTAGTCGAATAATTATGAAACTATGTGAAGACTCTCTAACATTTAATAATTTCAGATATCAGTATTTTATTCAAACAGCAAGCAAAAATAAATAAAATAAAATGACGCTCCAAGCAAAACACATATCATGTGGTGAATAAAAATATAGCTCCAAGTAAACTTACCGATGAACGAAGACGAAAGAGGGGATGCCTTCCGGGGCATCCCCAAGCTTAGGCTCTTGGCTATCCTTGAATATTAACTTGGGGTGCCTTGGGCATCCCCAAGATTAGGCTCTTGCCACTCCTTATTCCATAGTCCATCGAATCCTTACCCAAAACTTGAAAACTTCACAACACAAAACTTAACAGAAAACTCGTAAGCTCCGTTAGTAGAAGAAAATAAATCACCACTTAGATAATGTAATGAACTCATTCTTTATTTATATTGGTGTTAAAACTAATGTATTCTAACTTCTCTATGGTTTATAAACTCTTTTACTAGCCATAGATTCATTAAAATAAGCAAACAACACACGAAAAACAGAATCTGTCAAAAACAGAACAGTCTGTAGTAATCTGGATCAAACGTATACTTCTGGAACTCATAAAATTCTCAAATAAATTTCTAGACCTGAGGAATTTATATATTAGTCATCTTCAAAAATAATTAACTAAATAGCACTCTCCAAATAAAAATGGCAGCAATTCTCGTGAGCGCTAAAGTTTCTGTTTTTTACAGCAAGATCAACAAGAGTTTCCCCAAGTCTTCCCAACGGTTCTACTTGGCACAAACACTAATTAAAACATAAAAACTCAATCGTAACAGAGGATAGATGAATTATTTGTTACTAAACAGGAGCACAAAGCAAGGAACAAAAATAAAATTGGGTAGCTAGGCATGATGATTTCAATGATGCTCATATAGAAGATAAGAATTGAAACATAAAGAGAGCATCATGAAGAATATGACTAGCACATTTAAGCCTAACCCACTTCCTATGCATAGGGATTTTGTGAGAAAACAATTTATGGGAACAATAATCAACTATCATAGGAAGGCAAAACAAGCATAACTTCAAAACTTTAAGCACATAGAGAGGAAACTTGGTATTATTGCAATTCCTACAAGCATATATTCCTCCCTCATAATAATTTTCAGTAGCATCATGAATGAATTCAATAATATAACCATCACCTAAATCATTCTTTTCATGATCTATAAGCATAGAAATTTTATTACTCTCCACATAAGCAAATCTATTCTCATGAATAATAGTGGGAGCAAACTCAACAAAATAATTATCATGCGAGGCATAATCCAATTGAAAACTAAAATCATGATGACAAGTTTCATGGATATCATTATTCTTTATAGCATACAATTCATCACAATAATCATCATAGATAGCAACTTTGTTCTCATAATCAATTGGAACCTCTTCCGGAATAGTGGATTCATCACAAAATAAAGTCATGACCTCTCCAAATCCACTTTCATCAATATAATAATCATAAATATGAGGCATGCTTTCATCATAATAAATTTGCTCATCAAAACTTGGGGAAAAAATATCATCTTCATCAAACATAGCTTCCCCAATCTTGTGGCTTTGCATATCATTAGCATCATGGATATTCAAGGAATTCATACTAACAACATTGCAATCATGCTCATCATTCAAAGATTTAATGCCAAACATTTTAATGCATTCTTATTCTAACACTTTGGCACAATTATCGGAATCCTTATTTTCATGAAAAACATTAAAAAGATGTAGCATATGAGGTAACCTTAATTCCATTTTTTATAGTTTTCTTTTATAACTAAACTAGTGATAAAACAAGAAAATAAAAGACTCGATTGCAAGATCTAAAGATATACCTTCAAGCGCTAACCTCCCCGGCAACGACACCAGAAGAGAGCTTGATGTCTACTACACAACCTTCTTCTTGTAGATGTTGTTGGGCCTCCAAGTGCAGAGGTTTGTAGGAAAGTAGCAAATTTCCCTCAAGTGGATGACCTAAGGTTTATCAATCCGTAGGAGGCGTAGGATGAAGATGGTCTCTCTCAAGCAACCCTGCAACCAAATAACAAAGAGTCTCTTGTGTCCCCATCACACCCGATACAATGGTAAATTGTATAGGTGCACTAGTTCGGCGAAGAGATGGTGATACAAGTGGTATATGGATAGTAGATAATGGTTTTTGTAATCTGAAAATATAAAAACAGCAAGGTAACTAATGATAAAAGTGAGCGTAAACGGTATTTCAATGATAGTAAACAAGGCCTAGGGTTCATACTTTCGCTAGTGCAAGTTCCCTCAACAATAATAACATAATTGGATCACATAACTATCCCTCAACATGCAACAAAGAGTCACTCCAAAGTCACTAATAGCGGAGAACGAACGAAGAGATTATGGTAGGGTACGAAACCACCTCAAAGTTATTCTTTCCAATCAATCCCTTGGGCTATTCCTATAAGTGTCACAAACAGCCCTAGAGTTCGTACTAGAATAACACCTTAAGACACAAATCAACCAAAACCCTAATGTCACCTAGATACTCCAATGTCACCTCAAGTATTCATGGGTATGATTATACGATATGCATCACACAATCTCAGATTCATCTATTCAACCAACACATAGAACCTCAAAGAGTGCCCCAAAGTTCCTACCAGAGAATCACGACGAAAACGTGTGCCAACCCCTATGCATAGGTTCACGGGCGGAACCCGCAAGTTGATCACCAAAACATACATCAAGTGAATCACGTGGTATCCCATTGTCACCACAGATACGCACGGCAAGACATACATCAAGTGTTGTCAAATCTTTAAAGACTCAATCCGATAAGATAACTTCAAAGGAGAAACTCAATCCATTACAAGAGAGTAGAGGGGGTTGAAAACATCATAAGATCCAACTATAATAGCAAAGCTCGCGATACATCAAGATCGTATCACCTCAAGAACACGAGAGAGAGAGATCAAACACATAGCTACTGGTACATACCCTCAGCCCTGAGGGAGAACTACTCCCTCCTCATCATGGAGAGCACCGGGATGATGACGATGGCCACCGGAGAGGGATTCACCCTCCGGCAGGGTGCCGAAACGGGTCTAGATTGGTTTTCGGTGGCTACGGAGGCTTCTGGCGGCGGACTCCCGATCTATTGTGCTCTCAGATGTTTTTAGGGTATATGGAGATATATAGGCGGAAGAAGTACGTCAGGGGGGCCACGAGGGGCCCACGAGGGTGGAGGGGGCTCCCAGGGGTGGGCGCCCCCCTACCTCGTGGCCTCCTCGTAGCTTCCTTGACGTAGACTCCAAGTCTCCCGGGATGCTTTCCTTCCAAAAACGAGTTCCGTGAAGTTTCATGTCAATTGGACTCCGTTTGATTTTCCTTTTCTTCGAAACCCTAAAATAGGCAAAAAAAACAGAAACTGGCACTAGGCTCTGGGTTTATAGGTTAGTCCCAAAAATGATATAAAAGTGTATAATAAAGCCCATAAACATCCAAAATAGAAGATAATATAGCATGGAGCAATCAAAAATTATAGATATGTTGGAGACGTATCAACGACATCGCCATACTCCTCCAGCCCGCGCGCCCGGGCTCCTCATTACCTACCACCCTAATCATCCTCCATTGTCGGAACCTCTTTAAAGCATTGGTGGCCCTGCGACTGCCCGCCGACAACACAAAAGAAACGGCGGCTACTACATAGGTGGCTACGAACTGTTCTCTTGTGTCAACGCAAACAATTCATCCGAGTGAACCGCATGCCGTATATTGCACATACCTTGATCTGGTTGACCGTTTATTTTGTGTTGCCTAATCACAAACAGTTCATCCGAGTGAACCGTATGCTGTATATCGCACACACCTTCATCTGGCTACCCGTTTCTTTTGTTTTGCCTAATCACAAACAGTTCATCTGAGTGAACCGTATGCTATGTATCGCACACGCCTTCGTCTGGCTGCCCTTTTTTTGTTCCTCCTCGTCACAAACAGTTAATTGAACTGAACCGTATGCCCTTCATTGCACACGCAACTAAAATTTGAACCATGTTTGATGCATCCTCCATCACAAATGTTTTCACCGTTTTGACGGTTTTCATACACCACCGTTTGCGATTATTGCATCGCACACGGTTTCACAAAGGGTCTTTGATCGTAGTGTCGCGTTAGCAGCATCCTGCAGTAGTGGTGGTTCGCGGGATCGTCATCAACGTTCAAGGGACTCCAAGTACGATCTACACCGACTCGTCTACTTCCGCTACACTACTAGAGTCGGTAGCGATCGTTGATCACAGCCATTTATGCATCTTCATATTGTTCCTGGGTGATCGTAGGACAATTTTTTTGTTTTCTACTACGTTTCCCTACAGTGGCATCATGAGCAGTTCTATGAGTAGATGCAGGTTGCGATCTAGATCACATGTTGATGTGAGGGTGACGTTCTTGCTATACTTCCCTCGAGTGTTGCTTCAGTTCATTGATGGCATGGTGTCGCTTTCTATAAGGTTCTGACAATCGCTCGACTCTGACTGTCGATGATCTACTGACAGTTCCTTGGGCTTCACCATAGTCAAGAATAGTGAACCATCGCGTACGCAAGAGGGCAATGAAGATGGATGATCTTCTAGGGGGTCACGCGTATTAGAAAAAGTTTAGTGTGGGGGAACGTGATTTTTAATTAAGTCTCTTATTTCACACACCCCGAAAGTTAATCTAGCAACTAGGATTATCACTTTATGGTGTGCACGTAGGTAGCTAGGTTTATCCGAAAACCCTACAAGCCACGTAATTAAAATTTGCCAAACCGATTGGAGGACGTCTAACTTGGTTTTGCGAGGTTTGCATATGATGTGGTATAGCCTTTGTCATGATAATGAGTTTATGTATGAGATGGTTATATGTTGTAATGTTAAGTGGCTTGCGCGTCACGACATGATGGCCGGAGCCACGAGATTGCCACCTTAATGCAAATATCATAGAGATAGGTTATAGATGATGGTGGCAAGATGTACACGGAGGACCCCGACGAGGAGAAGGTTTACCAAGGCGCGGGACGAGGAGCTATAATTTCATGCCACGGTAGAATTTCAGATTTTGGTGCCACGGCAACGTTTCATGAAATGGTCGCCAAGGCAATGTTTTCTGAGATTGCCGCCATGACAATGTTTTTGCAACAGTTGGCACGGCAACGAAGTATTGGTCATCACGTCACTTCAACTGGAGATTGAAGATGATCACAGAGAACTCCCGGCGCCCATGGCTATACCATATCATGCTATTATGAATTGCCCAAGATGTTTATCCCTTTGTTGTTTGCACCCTTTGATTGCGTAGTAGTCAATTATTAGGCTGATCTCTCATAGTAAATATCAAGTTAAAAGGTGCTCTTCCCAGTGTTGCAACGTCTATAACATGTAGCGTTCTTGGAGTGGGTCATGTCCACATGAGCACAAACGGGACGTGAAGTGTAAGACGAGGATGGTCAGACCATGCTTGTAGATAACACTCGGTTTTCTTGAAGTTTTAGCAGAATCATTCTGGGCTCGGAGCACAAAGCATCAAAATATGAACAAGAGTCATATGGAGATATGATCGACAAACGTTTGCTCACCGGTCAAAATTCTCATCATCAGTGATGTCCACATCAATGGCTGAGAACTAGGCTTGGATCTTGAATCACTCACTATTGATTATGAGAAATATTGATTTGAGTGGGAGCACAACTATGCATTAATTAAGTTTGATAACTAGTGCAAATTAATTATGAACAATGTCTATGTGTAGTTTGCATTACAGTTGTAGAATTCTGGCTCACAGTTCCACCTTTGTTGTTGAAATCGAATGACTGTTATTTATCTGGTTGAAACTTTATGTTTGAGAGGATCATCCTCTAAAAGTGCCAATAAGGATTTTGTCCTACTGCATGTTTACAATACTCTCTTACTGATGCTATGGATGACGAGAATCACATCCTTCGATCCAAAAGCTAGAATTGCATTAAGGTCTGCTTGCTTCCAAGAAACCCAAACTTCAAAATGTTTGGAATAGTTATGTGATATTCTTGGAACTATTTTTTTTTCAAAAACAAACAAAGGCTAAAAAATATGCGATATCTAAAGAAGTGTTTTGTTTGCAAATTCTAGTGAAGTGTTCATCTATGTTTAAGACTGAAATGCGTAAGATCTATAAGAAAGACAGTCATGTGTTGATGGTGAAAACTTGTAGAGAAAGAACAGAACCAAAGGATGTAATGAGACTTACACGCCTAGGTAAGTTCAAGGCTCGCGCCACTCTTAAAGCTGTTGTTTCTTCTGAGAGTAAGAGAAATATGGAAGTAAAACTATAAGAAGTAAAAGGCAGAAAGAAAAGAAGACTGGAATGTCCAGCTCAGGTATGAATGTCATACAAGTTAGGAGACGCAGAGGTGGTTGGTCAAGTAAAGTGTAGTTCTTGGGAAAAATGATCAATTTGTTGATCACTGATTCTCCATTATTGTGGTTAAAAGGCTAATCACAAGGATATCGACTCGATGCATATTATTGCAAATCATTGCAAGAAACTTTGAACGGCCTAAATGACCAACAAATAATGAGGTTAAAATATTTTGATGGATTGTAAAAGGTTACAATATTTCTATCAGTGTATTTCCTTTATATCTATTATCATAATTCATTTGAGTTTTTGTACACTCTAGCCCATTGCATAGAAGTTGCTGAAGGAAATATGCCTAGAGGCAATAATAAAGTAATTATTTATTTCTTTATATCATGATAAATATTTATTATTCATGCTAGAATTGTATTAACCGGAAACATAATACATGTGTGAATACATAGACAAACAGGTTGTCACTAGTATGCCTCTACTTGACTAGCTGTTGACACCAGATTTTGGCATCGTCAAAAGCATAATTAAGAAGATCTCAAATTGAAAAGTGCTCATAGTGAGAAAGTTTCGTATCATCAAAAGGAGAAACTTTGTTATTTGGGCAATAGCCATCCGGTCTCATCTCTAAGGCCGAAGTTATGTTCGAAGTTCTGAGATTTTGTATCCAGAACATTATTTGGCTGATTACACCCTCAAGGCTGCCTCGTATGGAAGAGTGATCTACACGGATTGTCTTCGTCTCATCGAAACGATCGATTTTGATATAAAAATCATCCAAATCCGAGTTTGTATGAAAAAGTTAGAGCAATCGGAGTGCAGCCCTATCATGAGCCGAGATGTGGTGCGCCCTACCAGACGCATGTCTGATGGGTAGCGCGAGAGAACAGATATTTTGCGTGACTGTTTTGGCTCAGAAGATGGCATCGAATCGAAGAACGTTCAATATGAAAGTTGTTCATCTCGTCTAAAAGGTCAAGATTGGTTTTGAACTCGTTTCCATCCGAGGTCGTTTACCAACACAAAAAAGAACCGCAAGGTGCAGCCAGTTTAAACCGAACAGTTTTGGAAAGTTTGGATAAAACCAATCCGAATTTGACTAGGGTTTTGGACGTGAATCCAAGCCTTTTCCTTGCACGGGAAGTCCAGCCGCCTCTTATATACCTAAGGGGTGACGGCCGATTGAACAACACACAATCGATCAAATCATCTACCACTTTTTATCTTTACTTTTATCTTCTCCCTTGTTCTTCTTCTTCCTCGTTCTTCGTCCGTTCTTCGTTTGCAGGGCAGCGAACCTCGAGGCCCTAGGGGCGATCAGGTCGACCTAGGGCAGCCCATAGCCACCGCGCTCCCTGACGGGGTCTCTCCCGGGCGTGTGGGGTTTCGGGTCTACAAAAGCGCCCGCCGGATTGCTTGCGTACCGCGCTTCCGGTCGGGTCTCCTTCGACGTGAGATGCGGTGCATCACCCTCGGCATTGGAGGTACACGATGACGTGTTCCTGTGCGAACACAATTTTTGGCGACTTCTTTGGGGAAGAAGCTTTGAACGGTCCCCAGCCCGTTCTTCCTACGAAGAGATCGTCATCAAGTTGCTGCAATCTACAAAGGTAATATGAATACCCAATTCCTCTTTGTAGATGCAAATAATCCATATGTTGTTGCTGGATCACCTAATGAGCATAATGTATCGGTTAGCCCTAGTTTTATTAATCATGCATCTAATTATGCGCCAGGGCCGATGCAAAATAATCTTCATGCTTCAAATTCTTATGGTTTTAACAACGTACAACATATGTATCCAAACTCTCATGCATCGGCAACCCCACAAATCCATATGCCGATGAACAACATGATGGGTTTGGTTAATCAATTTGAAATACCTTATGTTAAAATTTCCAATAGCATACAAGAAAGTGTTTCACCTTTTTATTCATCAGTAGCTAATTTGCAATATGCGAATCCAACCATGCCGATGGATGGGAGAATCGGCCATGCTACTACTAGTTATTCGGCCAATTACTCTCAACCGTCATATGCTACACCTCATCTCAGTATTTTTTCAGCACCATACACAACTGTAGATGTTCATAATTCGGCTTCACACCTTCCTGATCATAGCCAAATAAATGTAAATTTTATAGGAGAGGTTGTGCCCAATATTGTAGAAGATGAGGTAGTAGTGGCTGCATTGAAGAGTTTAGTCCAAAATAAGAGGATTGGTGCTCTTTGCCTTGAACAACATGAAAATGAGCTATTTCCTGATTATGCCGCAATAAAAGCTAGAGTTTTGCAAGAAGATGAATCTTTGCCAATTGATAAAATTGGCAAGCAAAAATATGGTTTTACAACAATGCATATGCCTTCACCTAGTACTACATCATATTATACAACCCCTATACTATTGCCAAATTTCGGCAACACTCGTGTGTCATTGCCGAAAGAATCTAAAAACATTGGGGGGCATTCATATCCGGAGTGGGCTGAAATTGAGAAAAAGCTTAAAGCCAACTTTGCTGCTCGCCGCCAAAAACAAATAGAAAAAGAATTGGCTCAGATAAAGGAAGCATTGACAATTGGTAGTATCAATGAAAAGATGGATGATTCGGAACTTGAAAGTGCTTCTGTTGAAAAAGCCGAATCAAGTAGTATATATTACGAATCCATGAAATCCAAAGAGGCAAGCATTATTGAGAAAGGACATGGCAAGCATAGCAAAACAACCATGCTTAATTTTTCTGAAGTTAATGGAACCTACTTCCTGCCCTATGAATTCCGTGTCGTAGAAATTGACAAGCTTCAAGGACAAGAGCAAGTAGCCAAACAAAGTTCGGCTGATAAGGATCTTCAAGGTAATGATGCACGGAATAAAGAAAAAGATGATGAAAAGGCATTGGCGAGTCATCCAAAGACGAAGCTAGATATTGTTCAAGTCACACCACCATCATGCTCTCCCAACATACTTGAAGAGGTATGCATAGCGAGTAATTTACCTATTTTCAGATTTGGTTGAGACTTCATTGTTGATGCATTTATAAGAAATATTCTCATAAGTAATTTTGAAAGACCAATGAAGAAGGGTAATTTACTTGTTAGCAATAAAATTATTATGGAACATATCGGTCAACCCATTGCGCCATTTATAAAGACCGATAATGACTTATTATTATAGCCAAAGCTTTCCCCGTTGCTTTGTCTAAAGTTCATATCTAGTTGGGTAGCTTTGCTTCTTTCTTACTTGGCTTACACTTGGTCTCGATTGAGATATGTATGTTCTAACTATTTTCATTTCAGAAATTTAAATCCAAGGTTAAAATCTTCTGAGCAAACAGATGCCAGCATAGTTTCTTATCCAAAGACATCGGAGATAGAGTGCAAAACACAATGCATAGCCGAATGGGGTGATGCAAAATCTGAACCATTCGTTTGCTTAACTCCAAAGTCGTTCTCACAACAAGATCGGCTAGAAAATAAAAAAATTACCTTCAACTCCAATATGTGCGATCAAATCTTTGATTTGTTGTTGAGAAATAATTATATTAGAATTCTTGATCACCATGTTGAGCCATCTGTCCTGGGACGAATGTATTGTAAGTTGCATGATTCGTCCAAGCATAATTTTGAGGATTGCAGCATGTTTCGTCAAATAAATAAATCAGCCATTGATAAAGGACGATTGAAATTTGTTGAGGCACCAAGAGATGACCAGTTTATTCTGATTAGTCCCGATGGCAAAAAAAATTTGCATCGGCTGCTTCAAGCCGATCCACTTAAAGAGAAGGTAAAAACTGCAAGTGATGAGACCAAGATTTCAAGTAAAGAAGTTGTTTAAGAGCATAATGAACATAATCTTGAGGGCAAGAGTTCCATCGAAGCTACAATGGAGACACCAAGGACTGGGTGTGTGACTCCCCGAGACCGATGCACCAGGTGTCTTCCAGTTATTCGCCGACGTTGCCATGTCTTTTGCTTGCGTGTTGCATTTCATCATGTCATCATGTGCATTGCATCATCATGTTTTCAAAAATTGCATCCGTCCGTTGTCCGTTCCGAGCCCAACCACACTCGCACGCGCCCGCGGCATGTCCGGATATTATTTTTTAAGTGGCCGGAAAATGTTCTCAGAATGGGATGAGATTTGGCGTGCGGTCTTATTATAGTGTAGATAGGCCGCCTACCAAGTTTCATCGCATTCGGAGTCCGTTTGATGCCCCAACGGACAACTATAGCGGCAATATAACCGGTCTTTTCGTCGGACGTTTTCGGTCTCTGAAAATTGTTGCCGGGCTGCCCTCTCTTCCCTCCTCTCAGCCCACACCCTCCAACACAGACCTCCTGCAACCCACTAGACCCACCTAACCCCTCCTTGCACAGTGCATCAACCACCCTCGAGTGCGCGTCCGAAAGTTTGTCCCGAACCCAACCCGGACAGTCGTCACCGTTGGGTCCGGATCATCCCCAAACGTCTATAAAACATCACCATTTCCTTGTTTGGACTCCCTAACCCATTCATCTCCGACCGTCCGATTTTGATCGGATGATCCACAATACTCCCTCCTATCTATATTCTGGTATTTATAGACCACCCCTAAACCTAAATCCTAGGACATTTATCCCCCCTAGCCGCCGCCACCCACTCACCATTTTCCCCTCGGGATCCATCCCCACCTATCAGCATCTAACCCCTGATCCCCTCCTCTCGATCTCATTCGGATCGAGGCCACCACCGCCTCCGCCCGAGAGCCACCAGCAGGACCCCATCAGGCCCAGCGCCCTGCCCTGCCTCCTTCCCTCGCTCTTCTTCCTCCCTTGCCTCTCTCTCACAGTGTGCTCCCTCTCTCTCCCATGTCTCTGCAGGAATTGAGCGGCGCTGCTATCCCAAACCTCTTCTGCCACCATCCCCGTCGTCAGTCCGCCTCGCCCTGCCTTGCAGCGAGCCCCTGCTCGTGTTGACTACCTGCAGCTCGTCTTGAGGACCAGCGCCAAGTCGCCCGCGCGAGGCCTCCTCCTCTGCTTCCGTCGCAGCATAGCTCCGTCGCCACGAACAAACCGCCGCCCCGCCAAATCCCGCCTGCTTCCTTCCGTCGAGCGCCGGGTCAAACGACAATAGCTCCAGCCTCGCCTCACCCCATCCCCGACCTCCTCGCTGGATCCAGCAGGCCCTGGCTCACGCCCGTCTGTGTTGCCCAAGTCCACCAGCGCCGGCGAACTCCACCTCCCCGCGGCCCTTGCCTTGACCTCCTCCTGTTTGTATGGAGACGATGAGCGCCATAGACCGCACCCCCGCTCAAGCGCTACGCGCAAGGACACGCAGCGAGGCCGGCCCAAGCAGCTCCCCTCTCCCGGCCAACCGGGCTTCCTCTCCACCGCCTTGGGCCAAAGCCCATGGTGAGGCCCAACGCCTCCTTTTTTCTCTTTAGTTCTTTCTCTCATTGGCCCGACCTGCTCCAGTTTCAGCCCACCATGTTTTTTTTCCAGTTTTATGATTTTAGACTTTATTCCAAAGAGTGCAGTTTTATAGAAAAGTCCCTAGTGTTCATGCATATAATATCTCACCAACCGTGCATCGGATTAAAATGATCTCTATATGAAATATGCTTAGAATTTCATCCAGTTTCATAATATGCCACTTTCATCCATGTTTAACATGTTTAAAATGTTGTGTGATTAATTTTTTGCTCCATGACATGCTAAAATGCTTTATTTCATAACTAAATAACCGTAGCTCAGTTTTAAATAAACTTTATATGTAAATGGGGTAGAAAAATTCCTAGTTTAACATGATGTATTTACTTTGCATGTTTAACAACTCTAAAGTATGGTTTAGGGCAGAACAGTACCAAACCTAAAATATGCACACGAGGAGTTTCCGGACTTGTTGTTTGTTGTTCCGGCCTCATTTAAACTTGCCTAGATAGGTAGTTTTACTTTGCTTCACCTCTTGCCATGTTTAACAACATTTAATATTGTTGGGTACATAACTGAGAGAGAACTAAATAAGTCATGTGGTGTTCCGTCAATATGCAACTCGTTGCATATTGAGCTCCACTTAACTTGTAGTTTTGTTTGTGCACTTTGCCATGCCATGCCTCTTTAAACCAGACATGCATCATACTTGGTTGTGCAACATGCCTTGTTTATGTGATGGTTGTTTACTATGTTGTTTGCTTCCTTCCGGTGTTGCTTCTTCGGGTTAGTTCCAATAACGTCGTGTTTGTGAGGATCCGTTCGACTTCTTCCGTTTGTCTTCTTCTTGGACTCGTTCTTCTTCCTTGCGGGATTTCAGGCAAGATGACCATACCCTCGAAATCACTTCTATCTTTGCTTGCTAGTTGCTTGCACTTTTGCTATGCTGCGATACCTACCACTTGCTATATCATGCCTCCCATATTGCCAAGTCAAACCTCTAACCCACCTTGTCCTAGCAAACCGTTGTTTGGCTATGTTAACACTTTGCTTAGCCCCTCTTATAGCGTTACTAGTTGCAGGTGAAGATGGAGTTTCTTCCTTGTTGGAACATGATTATTGTTGGGATAACATTATTATATCTTGTTTACTTTAATGCACCTATATACTTGGTAAATGGTGGAAGGCTCGGCCTTATGCCTGGTGTTTTGTTCCACTCTTGCCGCCCTAGTTTCCGTCATACCGGTGTTATGTTCCTTGATTTTGCATTCCTTACACAGTTGGGGGAATGGGACCCCCTTGGCAGTTTGCTTTGAATAAAACTCCTCCAGCAAGGCCCAACCTTGGTTTTACCATTTGCCACCTAAGCCATTTTCCCTTGGGTTCAGCAGACTCAAGGGTCATCTTTATTTTAAACCCCCGGGCCAGTGCTCCTCCGAGTATTGGTCCAAACTAGAGTCCTTTGCAGCGCCACCTCGGGGCAACTCGAGGTTTGGTTTTAGTTGTACGGAGCGCTCATCCGGTGTGCCCTGAGAACGAGATACGTGCGACTCCTATCGGGATTTGTCGGCACAACGGGCGGCTTTGCTAGTCTTGTTTTACCATTGTCGAAATGTCTTGTAACCGGGATTCCGAGTCTGATCGGGTCGTCCTGGGAGAAGGAATATCCTTCATTGACCGTGAGAGCTTGTGATGGGCTAAGTTGGGACACCCCTGCAGGGTTTTGAACTTTCGAAAGCTGTGCCCACGATAATGGGCAGATGGGAATTTGTTAATATCCGGTTGTAGAGAACCTGACACTTAACTTAATTAAAATGCAGCAACCGTGTGTGTAGCCGTGATGGTCTCTTTCCGGCAGAGTCCAGGAAGTGAACACGGTTTTGGAGTTATGTTTGAACATAAGTAGTTTCAGGATCACTTCTTGATCATTATAGTTTCTCGACCGTGCTTTGCTTCTCTTCTCGCTCTCATTTGCGTAAGTTAGCCACCATATATGCTAGTGCTTGCTGCAGCTCCACCTCATTACCTTTTTCTACCCTTAAGCTTAAATAGTCTTGATCTCGCGGGTGTGAGATTGCTGAGTCCCCGTGGCTCACAGATACTTCCAAACAGTTGCAGGTGCCGATGATGCCCGTACAGATGATGCAACTGAGCTCAAGTGGGAGCTCGATGAAGATCGTGTTCATTTTGTTGTTTTGTTTCCTTTCGATCAGTAGTGGAGCCCAGTTGGGGCGACCGGGGATCTAGCATTAGGGGTTGTCTTCTTTTATTTTGGTTCCGTAGTCGGACCTTGATTGTATTCTCGATGATGTATGTTAACTTGTATTTGTGTGAAGTGGCGATTGTAAGCCAACTCTTTATCCCTTTATTATTCAGTACATGGGATTGTGTGAAGATTACCCCTCTTGCGACAAACCTACCATGCGGCTATGCCTCTAAGTCATGCCCCGACACGTGGGAGACATAGCCGCATCGTGGGTGTTACAAGTTGGTAATCAGAGCCTTCCCCGACTTAGGAGCCCCCTGCTTGATTGAATCACTGGCGTTGTTGAGTCTAGAAAAATGTTTTGAGTCTTTTAGGATTATATATATCGGAGAGTAGGATTCTTTTTACTCCTCAGTCCCTTCGTCGCTCTGGTGAGGCCTCCTGACGTAGAGTTTTGACTCTCCTCTTCTCAAATTTCACTAAAAAAATTAGGATCACGCGGGTATCTTGGAATCGTTCCGATGGTTTTGTGACGAGAACATTGTTCTTGGTGCCTCCTGACATTTAGGGGTTGTGGCAGTGTCCCGGGGAGTTGAGCTCCGAGGTGTTGTCGTCACAATTTTATCGTTGCAGTTCTGGAATACCTGAGTTTCGCCGACATCGAAAATCTCTTTTATGCAGTTGTTGGTGAGATAACCTCGACGCCACCCAGTACTGGGGCGGGAGTTCGGGAGTATTGCCATAACTCGTATAACGGAATGCTTTTCAAAGGTTGAGGTAAACGATTTGCGAAGGTTTCTTGGTTATGTGTTGAAGGATGGATACAGCTGGATGTAGGATTTGTTAGTTTTGGGTGAGATATTATGCTTCCCCTGTATCCCGAACACCCGATTACATAACCAGAAAGTTTCGGGAGTTTATAAGTGAGAATTCAAGTATCACGTAGGATATCTTTCCAACAGACACATGATACGATATGGGATCTATCATATGTTTGTTTCTGGTTTATTTTGCAAGCCAATCCTTTGTTTTGTTTTTTTCAGTTGTGGTATTCGAGTTGCTTCGAAGTCAAATGTGGAATCCATACCTTTCCTAAGTGGTGTTCTCATATCTCTATGGGAATACTAATCCTTCATGATAATCGAGATTGTCATGTCAATCCTTTTCAACCGGCGTGTTTCTCTTCAAGTGGATCCGATCATTTCAACATCCGCAAGATCACCTCTCGTTTTTTTTCAATGTTGTTCATTTCATTTGCCCAAGTTGTCTTGGTTTTCCCACCCTCCCACCCTTATTTTCTTCGAGGACTAAGATTTCTTAATCAATTATCCATCTTAAGAATGTGAAGTCTCTCCATTCTTTTTCGTCAATGTTCTTACCCGGTGATTCTTATGAAGATCCTAACGGAGCCTCAAGTTCATCATTCTTCGTTCTCTTTTCTTCTCCGGTGGTTTCAATTCAAGCTTTCGGTGTTGATCATATCCTTTTCCTCGTTTCAAATGCTTTTCCCATGCCGGTGCACCTCATAATCATTCCTCGCTTGCTATTCAATTATTCTAGAGTGCTGAAGATATCTCAGAAGACTCGTCTTTTCATTCAAGATCCGTTCAACCTATTTCGAGGTTGTTATCTCATTCAAGCCATTTAATTCAACCGACGCATTCTTTCGTTTAAATCATTCAATGGTGTATCTTTTGAGTGAGCCCTAACCCCCTGGTCTTTTCCCAGGATCTTACCTGACTCTTCTAATTTTCCCGGAGTTATTCTCAAATTCATTTCAAAGTTTGACGTAAGAATGAGTTATCATCAGTCAAATGCCTTTTCTCCAAGATCGGTCAAATTCTTTTCATCGTTGGCTCAACCTCTTCGCTTTTAATTCTTCCGGAGTGTCTCAACAATTCTTGGTGGTGTTTTCTCATTGTTATTCCCAAATTTTGAAGATCGGAGAAGAGTTTCTCTTAAATCTTGCTCCATTCTCTTCAAGATTCATGCTTCTAGCTTGATGCCATCCTCTCATAATTGTTTTCGATCGTGAGTATTTTTTTCACCCATCTGGAGCAATTTAAGAGTCTTTTCAGTTTGATTCTCCAGAGCCCATCATCTCAAAATTATTCATTCCAGCTTTCAGCTCTTGTTCTCCAAATCATACTGGTGCTTCATTCAAATATCCTCTAATCAGTTTATGATCTCTCTTTTCTCATGTATTTATAATCTCTCAAGTTTCTTCGTTCTTTTATAATTCTTCCCTGTGTTTTCCTTATCTTTTCTTTGTTCATTTTTAATTCTTCCGATGGTTCTTCCAAGATTCTTCTTCCTTCGTTTATCATATCAATTTATTCGTTCTTTCAAATCCTACCGGTGGTTCATCGAAGACCTTCTCAAGTTTTGCGCCATATCTCTCTTAATCCTTTCTACGAGAATAAGTAGTATGCCAAATCCATTGCTTGTCATCAATCTAAATTGGTGAAGGATACGCATAACATAATTCTTATTCTTGTTTCATCCAAGTGATCAATTCCTTCCTTTTGAGTTTGTTCATGATGAATAAATTCTCGTTTTCAATTGTTTCATCTTTTCTTTTCCCGGAGTTCCAAGCTCTCATCATCACAAAGATCCATCTAATCATTACAAGGTTTCAACTGTATTCTTTTCTTCCTTCATTTCATTTGATCATTCTTTTATTACCGGAGTTCTACAGGGAGGCTCTACATGATGGTTCATCAAAGATTTAATTCCTTCTTGAAGTGTTCATCGAGATTCTTTTTAAAGGAGCTCAAGTATTCTTCTTCTTGCATTCCGAAGTGCAACTCCTTCTACCTTATCTTTTCAGGTGGTGTTATGTCTTTCTTGACAATTTTCCCTTCATGTTTCATGATTCAAAAGTTGTCAGGAATGAGATATTTAAACCCATCACTTTCTTCCTTAGAGTTATCTTGGTATAGTTTTCACCTAAAGCCTTCCATTGGGAATGTTGCTCTTTGTGTTGATTATCTATGATCCAAGTTTTATCCTTATCACCTCGGTGGAAGAAGATTTCAATCTTTTTCTAGCTCCCAATCATATATTTTCCGTGAGTGGCAAGTTGTCACCTCATAATTTTGAGATGTCTTCTATAAGTCCATATCAAGCTTATCCTTTCGTTGTTGATAATCCAACAACTCCGCTCTAGCATTTGTTGTAAGCGTGCTATCTCAAGATCTTGTTTCCCTCCGTTCATTCCATTCCACTCTTTCATTTCATTCTGGAGGCTTTGTATTGTTGCTATATTCACCCATCATCTCGTTTTGTCAAATATCATGTTCTTTTCGTGCTTGTACATTTAACCGGAGTATCGTGCCCTCTTTTCAAGTTCTCTCATCTTATCAAGTTTTGCCTCCCTTTTCAACCGGGGTGTTGTCTGAAATCTTTCTACCCATTGTGCCATTCTTTCAATAGTTCCGGAGTTAGTGTGTTGTTGATCTCATCAAGTATCCTCATCTGGTCAAGATCATGTTCGATTCCTTCCATTTATAGTCGAAGTGATATCCAAATTATATCATTCTTATTCCTTCTCAATCTTGTTAACCGGAGTGTTGTCGTAATTGATTCTTATCATTCCTTATACATCTCTTTTCAACCAGAGTGCTGTCCGAATTTGTTCTTCCTTGTTCCTCTTTTCTAACGGAGTGTTTTCAACTTCGATCATCTCTGTTGTTTTCTTTTCTCAAAATGGTTTAACCTCTCAGGTTTCTTTGGTTTCACTCGTTTTTCAAAGAAGCAACTTTGTTTTACCTCTTCCTTTTCCGCTTCTCTCCGGTGCCATCCCAGATCTTGGGACGAGATCCCCTCGTAGTGGTGGAGTGTTGTGACGCCCCGAGACCGATGCGCCAGGTGTCTTCCAGTTATTAACCGACGTTGCCATGTCTTTTGCTTGCGTGTTGCATTTCATCATGTCATCATGTGCATTGCATCATCATGTTTTCAAAACTTGCATCCGTCTGTTGTCCGTTCCGAGCCCAACCACACTTGCACGCGCCCGCGGCATGTCCGAATATTAACTTTTTAAGTGGCTGGAAAATGTTCTCAGAATGGGATGATATTTGGTGTGCGGTCTTATTATAGTGTAGATAGGCCGCCTGCCAAGTTTCATCGCATTCGGAGTCCGTTTGATGCCCCAACGGATAACTATAGCGGCAATATAGCCGGTCTTTTCGTCGGAAGTTTTCGGTCTCCGAAAATTGTTGCCGGGCTGCCCTCTCTTCCCTCCTATCAGCCCACACCCTCCTACACAGACCTCCTGCAACCCACTAGACCCACCTAACCCCTCCTTGCAAAGTGCATCAACCACCCTCGAGTGCGCATCCGAAAGTTTGTCCCGAACCCAACCCGGACAGTCGTCACCGTTGGGTCCGGATCATCCCCAAACGTCTATAAAACATCACCGTTTCCTTGTTTGGACTCCCTAACCCATTCATCTCCGACCGTCCGATTTTGATCGAATGATCCAAAATACTCCCTCCTATCTATATTCTGGTATTTATAGACCATCCCTAACCCTAAATCATAGGACATTTACCCCCCCTAGCCGCAGCCACCCACTCACCATTTTCCCCTCGGGATCCATCCCCACCTATCAGCATCTAACCCGTGATCCCCTCCTCTCGATCTCATTCGGATCGAAGCCACCACCGCCTCCGTCCGGGAGCCACCAGCAGGACCCCGTCAGGCCCAGCGCCCTGCCTTGCCTCCTTCCCTCGCTCTTCTTCCTCCCTTGCCTCTCTCTCTCTCACAGCATGCTCCCTCTCTCTCCCATGTCTCTGCAGGAATCAAGCGGCGTTGCTGTCCCGAACCTCTTCTGCCGCCATCCACGTCGTCAGTCCGCCTCGCCCTGCCTTGGAGCGAGCCCCTGCTCGCGTTGACTACCTGCAGCTCGTCTCGAGGACCAGCACCAAGTTGCCCGCGTGAGGCCTCCTCCTCTGCTTCTGTCGCAGCCCAGCTCCGTCGCCACGAACGAATCACCTCCCCGCCAAATCCCGCCTGCTTCCTTCCGTCGAGCGCCGGGTCGAACGACAACAGCTCCAACCTCGCCCCATCCCCGACCTCCTCGCTGGATCCAGTAGGCCCTGGCTCGCGCCGTCTACGTCGCCCAAGTCCACCAGCGCCGGCGAACTCCACCTCCCCGCGGCCCTTGCCTCAACCTCCTCCTGTTCGTATGGAGACGACGAGCGCCCGTTGACCGCGCCCCCGCTCAAGCGCTACGCGCCAGGACACGCAGCAAGGCCGGCCCAAGCAGCTCCCCCCTCCCGGCCAACCGGGCTTCCTCTCCACCGCCTTGGGCCAAAGCCCATGGTGAGGCCCAGTGCCTCCTTTTTTCTCTCTTTATTTCTTTCTTTGATTGGCCCGACCTGCTCCAGTTTCATCCCACCATGGTTTTTTTTCCAGTTTTACGATTTTAGACTTTATTCCAGAGAGTGCAGTTTTATAGAAAAGTCCCTAGTGTTCATGCATATAATATCTCACCAACCGTGCATCGGATTAAAATGACCTCTATATGAAAGATGCTTAGAATTTCATCCAATTTCATAATATGCCACTTTCATCCATGTTTAAAATGTTTTTTGATTAATCTTTTGCTCGATGACATGCTAAAATGTTTTATTTCATAACTAAATAACCGTAGCTCGGTTTTAAATAAACTTTATATGTAAATGGGGTAGAAAAATGCCTAGTTTAACATGATGTATTTACTTTGCATGTTTAACAACTCTAAAATATGGTTTAGGGCATAACAGTACCAAACCTAAAATATGCACACGATGAGTTTCCGGACTTGTTGTTTGTTGTTCCGGCCTCATTTAAACTTGCCTAGATAGGTAGTTTTACTTTGCTTCACCTCTTGCCATGTTTAACAACATTTAATATTGTTGGGTACATAACCGAGAGAGAACTAAATAAGTCATGTGGTGTTCCGTCAATATGCAACACTTAACTTGTAGTTTTGTTTGTGCACTTTGCAATGCCATGCCTCTTTAAACCGGACATGCATCATACTTGGTTGTGCATCATGCCTTGTTTATGTGATGGTTGTTTACTATGTTGTTTGCTTCTTCCCGGTGTTGCTTCTTAGGGTTAGTTCTAATAACGTCGCGTTTGTGAGGATCCATTCGACTTCGTCCATTTGTCTTCTTCTTGGACTCGTTCTTCTTCCTTGCGGGATTTCAGGCAAGATGACCATACCCTCGAAATCACTTCTATCTTTGCTTGCTAGTTGCTCGCTCTTTTGCTATGCCGCGATACCTACCACTTGCTATTTCATGCCTCCCATATTGCCAAGTCAAACCTCTAACCCACCTTGTCCTAGCAAACCATTGTTTGGCTATGTTACCCCTTTGCCCAGCCCCTCTTATAGCGTTGCTAGTTGCAGGTGAAGATGGAGTTTGTTCCTTGTTGGAACATGATTATTGTTGGGATATCATTATTATATCTTGTTTACTTTGATGCACCTATATACTTGGTAGAGGATGGAAGGCTCGGCCTTATGCCTGGTGTTTTGTTCCACTCTTGCCGCCCTAGTTTCCGTCATACCGGTGTTATATTCCTTGATTTTGCATTCCTTACACAGTTGGGGGAATGGGACCCCCTTCGCAGTTCGCTTTGAATAAAACTCCTCCAGCAAGGCCCAACCTTGGTTTTACCATTTGCCACCTAAGCCTTTTCCCTTGGGTTCTGCAGACTCAAGGGTCATCTTTATTTTAAACCCCCGAGCCAGTGCTCCTCTGAGTGTTGGTCCAAACTAGAGTCCTTTGCAGCGCCACCTCGGGGCAACTCGAGGTTTGGTTTTAGTTGTACGGAGTGCTCATCCGGTGTGCCCTGAGAACGAGATACGTGCGACTCCTATCAGGATTTGTCGGCACATTGGGTGGCTTTGCTGGTCTTGTTTTACCATTGTCGAAATGTCTTGTAACTGGGATTGCGAGTCTGATCGGGTCGTCCTGGGAGAAGGAATATCCTTCATTGACCGTGAGAGCTTGTGATGGGCTAATTGGGACACCCCTGCAGGGTTTTGAACTTTTGAAAGCCATGCCCGCGGTTATGGGCAGATGGGAATTTGTTAATATCCGGTTGTAGAGAACCTGGCACTTAAGTTAACTAAAATGCAGCAATCATGTGTATAGCCGTGATGGTCTCTTTCTGGCGGAGTCCGGGAAGTGAATACGATTTTGGAGTTATGTTTTAACGTAAGTAGTTTCAGGATCACTTCTTGTTCATTATAGTTTCTCGACTGTGCTTTGCTTCTCTTCTCGCTCTCGTTTGCGTAAGTTAGCCACCATATATGCTAGTGCTTGCTGCAGCTCCACCTTATTACATTTTTCCTACCCTTAAGCTTAAATGGTCTTGATCTCGCGGGTGTGAGATTGCTGAGTCCCCGTGGCTCACAGATACTTCCAAACAGTTGCAGGTGCCAATGATGCCCGTACAGATGACGCAACTGAGCTCAAGTGGGAGCTCGATGAAGATCGTGTTCGTTGTGTTGTTTCGTTTCCTTTCGATTAGTAGTGGAGCCCAGTTGGGGCGATCGGGGATCTAGCATTAGGGGTTGTCTTCTTTTATTTTGGTTCCATATTCGGACCTTGATTGTATTCTCGATGATGTATGTTAACTTGTATTTGTGTGAAGTGGCGATTGTAAGCCAACTCTTTATCCCTTTCTTATTCAGTACATGGGATTGTGTGAAATTACCCCTCTTGCGACAAACCTACCATGCAGCTATGCCTCTAAGTCGTGCCCCGACACGTGGGAGATATAGCCGCATCGTGGGTGTTACAGGGGGGCAGCAAGAAAATCCAATGATCGACGAAAGCAAACCAAAAGAAAACAAAGGCCGAAATAACCGCAAGTGTAAGAGATCAAAAATCACCTTTGCTGAACTATTGGATAAATATCAAAAGAAGAGTGAAGAGAATAATACTTATCGGCCAAATCATGCAAAGAAACCAAGATCGCCCCCAAGGCGCAATATGAGGATTGGTATTGGCAAAGTGAGAATTTTAATGCAACATATTCATACCCTTATTTTGGGCCGCCAATGCCAATGACGTGGATGCCTCCCTATGCTCATGTAGGTCCATATCCATCATGGGACAGGTATGATACAAGGGCACATTCTCCATCTTATTTTAGACCATCTCACCAATATTATGCAGCTCCGAGAAGATCAACATTTGAACAATCACATGTTAAAGACCGTTTCAATCATAAGGAATCGGTCCAGAGCTCAAGGAAGAAGAAAGAGGTGGTCAAGCAAGTTTACCGTGTTAAAAGAGATGGTCGTAAGGGTGCAACTTCAGATTTGATCTCAAATGAAAAAGAGCCAATTAATGTGTTGACATTGGCTACTAAAGACAATGAGACAATGCAACCAGTCATTGAGAGTCGAAGTGCCAAATCTGAAGAAAAGAAGTTGAGAGTGCACAAGGCCAAAAAGGAATTGCCATTGGTCAAAACAGAATCACAGCCTAGATGCCTGCTCGGTTTATCATATTGGCAAAAGAAGAAATTATAAAAACTTAGTGCACAAGAACTTGAAGAAAGGAACATGGCATGGGTTCCCAAAGGAACTGCTCAAAATAAGAATTATGTGCAAGCTTCCATTACAAGAAGTGTGGCAAAGGTGAAGAAGGAAAAGAGTGAAAACTATGAAGGACCAAGCCGAAGGTTTCAACATCTTTGGTCTACACATTATCCATATTTTTCAACTATGCCATTAACGCCTATGCCATGGAATTCATCATCAGGTATGATTGGTAACCCTCAATGAGCTTATTTTAATCCATGGATGCAATATAATTTCTTATGTCATGATAGGGTATTACCAATTCACTATACGTTTGATTAGCTACAAGTTTGTTGCTGATCCAAAGGGATGAAATACTTGATTTGTCATTTCATTTGTTTATTTTGGCTATATGTGCTTTGAATGAAGTATACATGGTAATGGCCGATATTTATCTATCGTCCTAACAGTATGTCAATGCATGGCCGGTGTAGTATTCTAACATCGTCCTTAGTTCGATTGGAGAGCGAGACAAGGTACGTGCTCATGGAAATTTATATGTATGCCTATATTACGATTGAATGGAGTTGACACATCATGATCGATGTCATTGAATATATGCTGCATAGACCAATTCATAGCTGCAGAGTTGGTTACTAGGCTTATACTTTGTTTGGATATGATTTGACTTATGCATCTTTGAGATCTATAAAAGGCCAAATCATAGCTGATTTTATTACTGAACATCGGATTAATGTCATGCATAATATTGATATTAGCCTTGTCTCTCTAGTACTATGGAGATTATGTTTTGATAGTTTAATTCATAGCAATGGCCAAAGTGTTGGTGTTGTTTATATATCTCTTTATGGTACTATTTTTGAAGCCTCATGCCGCTTAGAATAATTTTATGCATGATTAATCAAGGCCGAATATGCATTGCTATTCGGATTGACTCTTTTACTTGCTATAGGTGCTATACATATTGAGGCTTTCGGTGATTCGTTATGAGTAGTGCAACAAATATCCAATGGTTATCAATGTTTTGATGAATCACTTATAGTTTATCTTGGGGTATGTCTAGATGCAAAATTTACCTTGGGTTGCATTAAAATTGTTCATATATTTAGACATGATAATTGGAGAGAGTTGGCAGAGCAAGCATCCGACTGCTATGTTAATCATGGTGTATTGCATTTCTATCAATAGCCGATGCTTATTCTTACCAACATAGGTAAGGCCGAATTGGAGATCACCACCTCGGCCACTAATGAAACTTTTATGCAGACGAAGTAAGGATTGGAGGAAGTTCATTCTTGATTATCTGCAAAATCCTCACGAAAGGGAGAACAATATGGTTCTAAGGATGGTTTTGATCTATGGAACCTTATCACCGGATTGTTATAAAAGCTGAGAAGTTTTCACCCAAGTTTGCATCAAGAGGTTCAAACAACCAATGGCCGATATATACTTATCATCCTAAGAACATGCAAAATGGCCGATGGAGTGTTGACGTCGTCCTTAGAACAAGCTACGCGCAAGTTATTTTTCGGCACACAAGCTTTGTCGAAAAACAGGGGGGCATGTGTTGACACCAGATTTTGGCATGGTCAAAAGCATAATTAAGAAGACCTCAAATTGAAAAGTGCTCATAGTTAGAAAGGTCCGTATCATCCAAAGGAGAAACTTTGATATTTGGGCAATAGCCATCCGGTCTCATCTCTAAGGCCGAAGTTATGTTCGAAGTTCTAAGATTTTGTATCCAGAACACTATTCGGCTGATTACGCCCTCAAGACTGCCTCGTATGGAAAGTGGTCTACACAGATTGTCTTCGTCTCGTCGAAACAATCGATTTTGATATAAAAATCATCCAAATCCGAGTTCGTATGCAAAAGTTAGAGCAATTGGAGTGCAACCCTGTCATGAGGCGAGATGTGGCGCGCCCTACCAGACGCATGTCTGATGAGTAGCGCGAGGGAACAGATGTTTTGCATGACTGTTTTGGCTCAGAAGATGGCGTCGAATCAAAAAATGTTCAATATGAAAGTTGTTCGTCTCATCGAAAAGGTCAAGATTGGTTTTGGACTCGTTTCCATCCGAGGTCGTTTACCAACACAAAAAAAGACCCACAAGGTGCAGCCAGTTTAAACCAAACAGTTTTGGAAAGTTCAGATAAAACCAATCCGAATTTCACTAGGGTTTTGAACATGAATCCAAGCCTTTTCCTTGCACGGGAAGTCCAGCCGCCTCTTATATACCTAAGGGGTGACGGCCGATTGAACAACACACAATCGATCAAATCATCTACCACTTTTTACCTTTACTTTTATCTTCTCCCTTGTTCTTCTTCTTCCTCGTTCTTCGTCCGTTCTTCGTTTGCAGGGCGGTGAACCTCGAGGCCCTAGGGGCGATCATGTCGATCTAGGGCAGCCCATAGCCGCCGCGCGCCCTGACAGGGTCCCTCCCGGGCGTGTGGGGTTTCGGGTCTACAAAAGCGCCCGCCGGATTGCTTGCGTACCGCGCTTCCGGCCGGGTCTCCTTCAACGTGATCTGTGGTGCATCACCCTCGGCGTTGTACATGTTTCCTAACCATAGACATGAGTTGTCATTTGATTAACGGGATCACATCCGCGGGGCCCCAAGTGGGCGGCCACACCTGCGTTTCGACCCGGCCCTCCAACTCAGCTCGCTTCATGGGTCAACAAGGGATTGGACTGGGGATCCGTCGATGATGTGCAGACTCTGCAAAGTCACATATGAAGCCTTACCGGGAAGGGCATCGATCTTGTGAATGTTGTCCAAGTAATGTTGGTCCACCGGATCCTACCATGTCAGCGGCGGCCTCTTCGTATGTGGGAGTTTAACCCAGAAGGGCGGCGGACCCTACATGAATTCTTCGGCACTACGCACGAAGGAATATGGAAATTGTATTTTCGGGAACGAGGGCAATGGCCGGATAGTATCGAAGATGTTGGCCTTGACTGCAATCGTCCAGCTACTTCGGTAAGTACTCGAGCACCTTTCATTCGAGCATCTTTTAACGAGATATTGAACAACCCGTCCCTACTCAGGACTGGATAAAGAAAGCGGTGCTAATCTGGTGTCCGGCGCCTCTTCCCAAAGACCCTACGACCGCCCTGCTGACGAGAATGCTGATTCCGACACCGTACCAAGTGGCTGCGTTCGGGGAAACCGAAATCCTTTTGCCCAAGGGCAAGGGTGCAGAGGGAGTGCTCCATGGCAAGAAAAGGGCCACATCTGAAGATCAGGGGGGAAGCCTTCCAAGAGAGGAAAAAAGCCATCGTTGAGCGGCTTGGGCTGGGCGAGTGAGGTTGCCGTAGAGCTTGATGACGAGGACTAACCTCGAGGCAAACCATAAGTGAAGCTGGTGCACTTTGAATGTACCTCATTCTTTTCCCACTAGTGAAGTGAGCGTATGTTCATCCACGCAGGTTAACGCCTGGTGTTTCTCAATCATCCTCCTCCTCGGGAGATCTTCTTCCGAAGATGATGGAGAGTGACACGCCTCCTTCGACCTCATCGCCCAACAGAGGAGATGATACCGAGGTATCATCTCGAAGGGCGCCCGAAGGCGGTGCCTCCGTCACTCAAGGTTTCGGGATCGAGACTGGCGTCCCCGAACCGTCCGGTTTACAGCCGGAGACGGTTCTGGAGGCAAGCAAGCGGGTTCCTTCACTAGAATGTCGTACTCCGGTGGTGGTTTCCGAAGACCCAGGAGCGCCGAAAATGTTGACGGACATGCTACGACGAGCGTCCATTTCAGAAGAGCACCATTCCTTGATGGTTACGGTGGTCGAAAGGGTTCTATCCGCGAAGAGTGGATTGAACGAGGCCTTCACGAGCCTTCTAAGAGGTTTTGAGGTTTGTGATGTAGCTTTGTCAATTGAATTTCATTGATAGAATGCACCTGTTGTATATGTAGTAGCCCCTGAGACTCGGATTGTCTTCCGAAGGGAGCGATCAGAGGATCAAAGAGATATGCTCAGGTATTAACCTTGGTTTAATTTGAAATACAGGCTACTTCCCCTCCTGTGGCTGCCCGGAATACAGAAGTGGCCGTACTGCAGCGAAAGCTGGATATTGCGGAGGATGACGTTGCGTTGATTAGCAGGCATCTTGATGACTCGCAAGGTATGCATTTCGAGCATTCTTTACACCAGTGTGCTTGATGCGGGAAAGAGCTTTATATGAAATGTGCATGAAATGTAGATGGTGTTGCCGCCATGGAGGCTCTTCGGGTGGAGCTAATCCGGGCCAAGGAGCGGGCCCAGTTTAGTGATGCTGCTGCTGAAGGAGCATCGGTTGAACTGAAGGCCGAACAAGTTGCGCGATGCCAGGGCGAAAAGAAGATATCCATGATGACACTCGCTTTTGAGAATGCTACTGCCCGCTGTGAATTTCTTGAGAAGGAGAATAAAGCCTTAACGGCTGAACTGGACAAGGCCCGACAGGAGGCGAGAGAAGCGCGATCAGAGTCCAGAGCACTCTATGAGGAGGTTCAGCAGGCAAAAGAGATATTGGCTGAAAAGCCTTTTCTGCTGCAGACTAAGTTCGGTGACCCAGACTATGCTCAGCTGAACCAAGTGTGGAGTTCTTCGGACAAGTATTTGGACTTGCCGAAGATTTCTTCCGATGCATCGCGGTATTACCAAGCGCAAGCTGGATATGCAACGGAGAAGCTTTTTTGGTCACAGTTTGGTGTGTCAAAGCGCCCGCTGCTGCTCAATGAACAGATGTCCCAATGGGCCGAACTTCATAGGGTATCTGGCGCTGCCATGAAGGATGTCATAGTCCGGCTATGGCCGACCAAGCCTGCGCCGAATAGCTATTTTGGTTTGGTGCAGGAGCTTGTCGATGCAGTGCTGTGCATCGATGCTGTGAAGCGATCGGCATGCATTGAAGGTGCACGGATGGCCCTTGCCCGAGTCAAGACATTCTGGGGGAAGATGAAGGCCATCGATGTCGTGACGAAGGGTCCTCCCAAAGGCGAGGACCGTCCGCAACCAAAGCATTATTTTGAAAACGTCCTGGAGGCCGCCCGCTTGATTGAGGGCCACTGCTCAAAGAACATAATGTTCGAGTGAGGTGTATGATGATTGTAAAAGACAACTTTATAGTTAATCTATTTATGTTTTGCTCGAAAAGCTTGAA
Organism: Triticum aestivum; assembly: GCF_018294505.1. Classification (NCBI taxonomy): domain Eukaryota; kingdom Viridiplantae; phylum Streptophyta; class Magnoliopsida; order Poales; family Poaceae; genus Triticum; species Triticum aestivum. The sequence continues at coordinate 649,165,660 of NC_057800.1, forward strand.
TTCCTCCTGTGCGGTCGTTTTAATATAATCTGAAAGTTTTCTAGTCGTCGGCTTCAGCCCCCTCGTAGGAAGTACGGGTGTCGGTGTCAAAACCAGCGGATCTCGGGTAGGGGGTCCCGAACTGTGCGTCTAGGCCGGATGGTAACAGGAGGCAAGGGACATGAAGTTTTACCCAGGTTCGGGCCCTCTCGATGGAGGTAAAACCCTACGTCCTGCTTGATTAATATTGATGATATGGGTAGTACAAGAGTAGATCTACCACGAGATCAGAGAGGCTAAACCCTAGAAGCTAGCCTATGGTATGATTGTTGATGTGTATGTTGTCCTACGGACTAAAACCCTCCGGTTTATATAGACACCGGATAGGGTTAGGGTTACATAGAGTCGGTTACAATGGTAGGAGATCTGAACATCCGTATCGCCAAGCTTGCCTTCCACGCCAAGGAAAGTCCCTTCCGGACACGGGACGGAGTCTTCAATCGTGTATCTTCATAGTCCAGGAGTCCGGCTGAAGGTATAGTTCGGCTATCCGAACACCCCCTAATCCAGGACTCCCTCAGTAGCCCCTGAACCAGGCTTCAATGACGACGAGCCCGGCGCGCAGATTGTCTTCGGCATTGCAAGGTGGGTTCCTCCTCCAAGTACTTCATAGAAGATTTTGATCACAATAGTGTCCAGCTCTGTAAAATAAGTTTTCCACATTTTGCCATAGAGAGAATAATATTTACACAAATCTAATCTACTGACGTATTTCGTAGTGCGACATCACACCACGGTCAAGCTTTTATTCGAACCGTTTTACTGTCCCATCTTAGCACGTTATGCGAGGCGGTTTCCTTGGCACGTCTTGTTAAAGCAGAGATCGTGTCCCCTTATTCTGGAATTCTCATCAATACGGGCGTGGTAACCCAACCGCTTCTAGGACTCCTAGATCATAGGCAAGTCCAAACGGACACGGGGAGGATGCTCGATATCCACCCTCTTTATAAAGCGACGAGGCCTTTTATTTTTCCCTCCCGTGCTCAATCGAATCCTTCCCCCACCTCAAGCTCAAACGCCCAAAGTTCAGGTCAGGTGCTCCGAACCTTCAGTCATGTCCAGATCTAGCCTTCAAGGCTGATGGGTACCTTCTTCCGTCATGGAAGAAGACGTCAAAAAGTTGAGGGAGGCCAGATATCTGACTGCCGAGATTCTGCATCGGCTGCCTCCCCGGGGGCAGGCCGTCCCTTCCCCCAAACCCAACGAGAGCGTCGTGTTCGTCTCCCACTTCCTCTGAGGTCTAGGCCTTGCATTGGATCCTTTTGTCAGGGGCTTGATGTTTTACTATGGGCTAGATTTCCATGATCTAGCTCCGGACTCCTTCCTTCATATCACGACATTTATTGTTGTGTGCGAGGCCTTCCTCCGGGTTACCCCTCACTTTGGCCTATGGCTCAAGACTTTTGATGTAAAACCGAAGATGATCGAGGGGCAACATGCGGAGTGTGGAGGTGCCTCAATACGCAAGATGACGAGAGCTGCATGGCCCAAAGGTTCCATTCCAGAGGTGTCTAAATTGTGGCAACGGGAGTGGTTCTACATCATGGTTCCTAGAAGTGCCAAGTGGGCGGCCGCCCCTGTCTTCCGCCCGGGCCCTCCACCACAACTGATGTCATGGATTAGCAGAGGATTGAGCTGGGGTCCGGCCAAGGACGTGTCTATACTGCAAAGCCGCATTCAAGATCTCTTTAATGGAAATTTCAGTTTGGTTGCGGTAGCACAAGTTATGCTGGTTCGCCAAGTCCAGCCTTACAAACGCCGGCCTCTTCGCTTGTGGGAGTTTAATCCCGAGGGACCGCGCGCCATTCAAAATTTCCTCGGCCTGACGCTCGAGGAGATGTACAAGTCGTCCTTCAGACCTCAAGTGGAGTGTCCGGAAATCACCAAGGATGTGGGCCTGAGTAGCAACCGCGCCGCCAAACAGGTAAGGCATCTTCCGGCCGAACGTACTATCTCTCCTTTGTTACGAAGTTATTTCTGAGAGTTCGCTTTTTGACCAGGACTGGTTAACAAAGGCGAAGTTGATTCGGTGTTCGGCCCCCTCCCTGAGGGTTTGGAAAATCCAGTATTGGAGAAGATGCTCCAGACCGCACCTGCTCGGAGCCTTTAAAGGAATATTACTATGGATGGTAATGCGGGCGGACGCGGGCCCTCAACGCTGCCCATTCTAGCCGAGGGAGCGAGCGTCTCCATGAAGGAAGACGACCAGAAGAGGAAAAGAACTGCGCCCGGGGATTTGGAAGCTGAAACTTCCAAACGAGGGAAGAAGTCTCCCACAGAGGGTCCTACCTCGGGGGGCGCCGTTGCGGCACAAAGCCCGCCAGGGGATCAATTCTCCCATGAGTCGTAAGTGACCCAAAATACCTTAATAGTACAGATATGTCGTCTTTTCTTCTGAGAAGATAACCGCTGCATGTATCTTTGCAGTTCGGGCCTTAGCCCCTCTCAAATGAGCTCGTCTTCGGGGGATCTTCTTCCATAGATGATGGAGAGCGAAACGCCCCCTCTGGACCCCTCCGCTCCGGAAGCGGGTGACCCTGAAGTGTCGTCGCGGAGGGCCTCTCCGAGTCCGGCGAGGCCAGAAGATAATCCTGTCGACCCCCGAAGTTCCCAGTGTCCGGCTCCCGAAGAGAGCAGACAAACGAGTCCGGCACCGTCTAGTGTGCGGTCGGATGTTCTGAGGGAGTTGGTGGGGCGAGCGGCCATCTCAGATGAACACCGTGTGCTGATGAATACGGTGATGGAGAGAATCTCGTCCGCCGAAAGTGGATTGCATAAAGCTTTTATGAGTCTACTGACAGGGTTTGAGGTACGTAAAATAATGTATGATAGTCCTGCACATACTAGGTGTGCCCTATGTAGATAGTAGCCCCTGAGACTCTGGTTGTCGTCGGAAACAACGACAAACAGAGGACCATATTCCCAGGTAATAACCATACTGCCTCGATGTGTAGGTGATGGAAGCTCCAGTGGCTAGCCGGACTTGCGACTTTGCCCATTTAGAACGGCAGTTGGATGCGGCAGATGCCGACATCGAGCTTGTTAACAAAAGGCTTGACGAGGCACAGGGTAAGTGTCATTATCTGGTGAACGTCACATAGGAAGAGTAGCATGATGCCAGTATCTTTAATATGTTGTGACTGCAGATGGGGCTGCCAATGTTGAAGCCTTGCGGGCAAAACTTGCCCGAGCCAAGGAACAAGCGAGGTTGGGTAATGTGGCTGCTTTAAAGGCGGCCAAAGAGTTGCAAGCCGAGAAGGCCGCACATGGCGAGAGCCGAGACAAGATGGACATAGAATTAAAAGCCGCCGCCGACCGTTGCCGGGTTCTTGAAAAGGAAAACCAGGCGAAGGCATCGGACCTTGAGAAGGCTGCTGCGACAAGAAAGGACCTCCGCTCTGCTATGAGGGCAAAGAAGGAGGAGCCGCGGGAAGCCGAGGATATTGTAGCTGGGAAATCCTTTATGTTGCGGAGGAAGTTCAGAGATCCACGGTATGCCCCCATGGATCAGTTGTGGAGCTCGGAGGATGTGTATATGGATTTGGCGGCGAGCGCTGCCGATGCGGCCAAGTACTTCCAGGGTCAGACGGACCATGGAGTGGACCAGCTATTTTGGAGACAATTCCATACTCCCGAGCGTCCACTTTCATTGATTGACCAATTAGCCGAATGGGCCGAACTAAATAGGTTGTTCGGACTCTCCATGAGGTCTGTTGTGGATCAGTTATGGCCGGAAGGGTCAAAACCGAATACCTATTTCAGCTTGGTGCAGCAGTTACTCGATGTGATGCCGCGCATTGATGCGATGAAGAGGTCGGCGTGCATAGAGGGCGCACGGATGGCCTTTGCCTGTGTCAAGGCATACTGGGCGGAGATGGATGCTACCAATGTTGCAGCGCGGGATTCGGCCATAGGTCGAAAGGCTGCTGAGCATTACTTGGAAGAAGTTCTTGAGGGTGCCCGTTTGGTAGAGACCCAGTGCTCAAAAAATATTATGTTTGAGTGATATGTAATCTCATTGTAAGCGAAATGATTTTATAGAGTTTTATAAGGCAATTTTTATACTTTTGCCTGAAAGTAATATGATGCCTCCTGGGCGGCCGTTTTTGTATACGTGTGTATAACCTGAAAGATTGCAGTCGTCGGCTTCAACCCCCACGCATATAATGCGGAGGTGCTAGCAAAAACACGCGTTCACACTTAACCCAACGTCTTGGTCCTATTAAGGAGGTGATAGCGGAGCGAGCGAGGCAACCGGACTATAATGCTTTAACACTTTCACTTAGCCATAGGAGTTTGACAGTGGGGCTACTAGATAGCCCCTGGTGGCTCCGCACTCTCTCGATCTCGGGGTGCGCATATGCCTGGCCGGAAAACGGCCCTTCATTAAGGCGGAGGAATTCTAACATTCCCACAGGTCATCGAGTGGTTGACCAGTCTCACGCTATATCATGACAGTTAGTTTTCGGCTTTCTCTACTGAGGTGCTCGTCCGGATGAACCAGGGCACAATCACAGTAGTTCTCCTGGTGCTACCTTAGCCGATAAAGCGGAACGTAAGGCACCAAAACACAGGAGCCGGGCAAACCCAACATTTGACCAAAGACAATGATTCGGAGCTGATGCATATAGGGCCAAACTCGCGACGCCGAACACTCCCTAAGGTATTCGGTCTTTGTGGTATAAACCGGGCCTGAATAATGGCCTTTGTAAGAAGCCCCTTGTGTCCAGGTACGTGCATTGTTCTGGCATGGCCACATGCCAAGACGTCAGCATCCTTCACAACGGTGGATATGTATCAACAAGAGACAGTAAAAAAGGTTTACGCAGGGTCTTAATCTAAAAAGAATCCTTTGAGCGGGTCCCTACTGCACGTTTGCGCCTGTGTCTCCGTTGTGCCTTATCCTGGATGGGTGTAGCACGATGATCGTCTGTAAAAGAGAGGAAGTTAAGTGAAAGAGTTGTCATGCAAAAAGATAGTTTTTAAAGAGACCATGTATAATTGAAGATGATAAGAAATTGCCACTTGTCTGCGCGTGTTGAGCCCCTTGTATTGACAAATAGGGGTGTGATCACTTATTCGGTGTAAATAGCGGCGCCGGACTCGATCGCTGGTCCGGACGTCTTTAATGTTCGGCTGCCAAGGCAGCCTCACTCTCTTCGGCGCGCAGAGAGCGCTTGATGTCTCCGTGCACTATAATGATGCCACGTGGACCGGGCATCTTGAGTGTGAGGGAGGCGTAGTGTGGTATTGCATTAAAGCGAGCGAGAGCTTCGCTTCCTAGCAGTGCTTAATAGCCACTTTGAAACGGAGCGATGTGGAAAGTTAAATGCTCGCGACGGAAGTTATCGGGGGAGCCGAATATAACTTGTAGTAGGAGGGAGCCCGTACAACGAGCCCCTGGGCCTGGCGTTACTCCTTTAAAGGTAGTATTGCTATGGCAAATTTGTGTTGGGTCTAACCCCATCCTGCGGATTGTATCCTGGTATATTAGGTTTAGGCTACTGACGCCGTCCATCAAGACTCGTGTGAAGTGATATCCGCCGATTACTGGGTCTAATACCAAGGCAGCCCATCCTGCGTGTCGGATACTTGCTGAGTAATCACGATGGTCGGAAGTGATCGGTTGAGACGACCATTGGTAGGACTTCGAGGTGACAGGCACTTGGGTATATTTTCCTGGGGGTGCCGCATTGTTTTTTCCCTTGATCATGTGTAGTACGTTTACTGTTTTGACTTCTGGTGCCAATTTCTTTTGTTCCCCCGTGTCTTGCTTGGAGGGCTCGTCCTCGTCTTCACTTGGTGTGTCCTCCCCCTTGTGTACGGCGTTGAGCTTGCTGGACTGCTTGAAGACCCAACATTCTCTATGGGTATGATTAGCAGGTTTACCCAGGGTACTGTGGATCTGACATACTTGGTCCAGAATTTTGTTGAGGCTGAACAGTTCATCCCTGGTTCCTTTAGTGAGCGGCTTTTGACCTGGCCGAGAGCTTTTGAATCCGGCATTTACTGCCGTGCCCTTCGTGCTGTCTTCCTTATTCCAGCGTTTGTTATTGCTGTTGCGCCGTGATTTCCCGTTTTCATCTCTAACTTCCGATGTACTGGGGTCGCTAGTGCTGCATCTGGCTAGCCAGCTGTCCTCACCCGCGCAAAAGTGGGTCATGAGGTTTGTTAATGCGTCCATCGTTCTCGACTTATTTTGCCGAGGTGTCTGGCGAGCCATTCGTCACGGACGCTATGCTTGAAAGCCGCTAAGGCTTCGGCGTCCGGACAGTCGACAATCTGGTTCTTTTTAGTAAGAAACCTATTCCAAAGCTTTCGGGCTGACTCTCCGGGCTGCTGAGTTATGTGACTCAGATCATCCGCATCCGGAGGTCGGACATAAGTCCCTTGAAAATTTGCCCGAAAGGCGTCTTCGAGCTCTTCCCAACTTCCAATGGAGCTTTCGGGGAGGCCTTTGAGCCAGTGACGAGCTGGCCCTTTGAGCTTGAGGGGTAAATATTTGATGGCATGGAGATCATCTCCTCGAGCCATATGGATATGAAGGGTATAGTCCTCAATCCAAACCCCGGGGTCTGTTGTTCCGTTGTATGCCTCTATGTTTACGGGTTTGAATCCCTCTGGAAATTCATGGTCCAGCACCTCGTCGGTGAAACATAGAGGGTGTGCGGCACCCCTGTAGCTGGGTGTACCGCGTTGTTCGGATATTTGTTGTGTTACATTGTATGCTGGGGGCGCTTGCGTGGTCCATAGATGGATCTTATTGCGCCGTTCTTTGGGTGCGAACCCTCGCCTGGGTCGCGTGTTGTATTGTGAGCAGCGTTGTATGCCGCTTTGTGTTGGTAGAGGGGTCATCTATCCGACCAGGTGGCTGCTTTGCTATTTGGTTGTGGGAGGTCTGCGGCCTCCTCATCGAATTCGGGTAGCAGCTTCCGCTTTGGGTAGCTCTTGGAGGGGCGATTGTCACCGTACCTTGCTGCAGTGTTGAGTATTTTGCTCCATCTGAATTGGAGTGTGTCTTGCGCGGCCTTGAGCCTTCGCTTCTGCTTTTTGAGGCTCCTCGCGGTGGCAACAAGCCTTTTACGGGCGTTCTGCTGCTCCGGGTGCCTGTCCGGCGTTATGTCGTCCGGACCATTATCCTTGATAGGGTTTATTTGTTTGGTTTGATTATCCGGATTGCCTTTGTCCGGCAACGGTTCGCCCTACTCCAGCACTGGGTCTGTGTGATCGCTATTTCTGTCGAGGCGGGATTTGGGGCAGCGCTTGCGTCAACGCTTTGACTGCTTTTCGAGGGAACAATCCTTCGGTGCGTCCTTCCGCTCTTTGTCATCATCTTTTGGTGCGTCCACCATGTATACGTCGTATGACAAGGTGGCGTTCCAGGGCTCAATAGGCGCTGGTTCTTCATCGTCTCCTTCATCGGCGTCCATATCGTCAATGTCATCGGAGTCGAAGTCGAGCATGTCGGTTAAGTCGTCGACAGTGGCTACGAAGTGGGTGGTGGGTGGGTTTTGAATTTCCTCATCGTCCATACCCCAACCTTGCTGACTGTAGTCCGTCCAGGGCTCTCCTGATAAAGAGAGAGACTTCAGTGACTTCAGGATATCGCTGAAAGGCGAGTGCTGAAAGATGTCTGTGGCAGTGAACTCCATGATCGGCGCCCAATCGGATTCGACTGGCAGGGGCGCAGAGGGTTCGGAGTCCGGAGAGGAGTCCGGCTCCTTGGAGTCACGAGCCTCGCAGAGTACGGGGCTGGTGTTCGGCTCAATCGCCGTTTGGATCGCAGCCCCCGAGGTGGAGTCCAACCGCCCATCCTTGATAGGCGCGGTCGGCTCCGAACTAAGGGTCGGAGTCGATGCGGGTGCGGCCTCCAGGGCACTGTTCGGCGGCAGGGCTAGATCATGCCCGTCGTGACAGTGCGGCGCGCTCGACAGTGGTTCGAATCCGTTGAAGATCAAGTCCCCGCGGATGTCAGCCATGTAGTTAAACTTCCAAATCTGACCTGACGGCTAGGGGCGTAGCTTTCGATCTGCTCTAGATGGCCAAGTGAATTGGCCCGCAGTGCGAAGCCGCCAAAGACGAAGATCTGTCCGGGGAGGAAGGTCTCACCCTGGACTGCATCGCCATTGATGATCGTAGGAGCCATCGGGCCTGACAGCGACGGCACAGAGGAACTCTCAATGAAAGCACCAATGTCGGTGTCAAAACCAGCGGATCTCGGGTAGGGGGTTCCGAACTGTGCATCTAGGCCGGATGGTAACAGGAGGCAAGGGACACGAAGTTTTACCCAGGTTCGGGCCCTCTCGATGGAGGTAAAACCCTACGTCCTGTTTGATTAATATTGATGATATGGGTAGTACAAGAGTAGATCTACCACGAGATCAGAGAGGCTAAACCCTAGAAGCTAGCCTATGGTATGATTGTTGATGTGTATGTTGTCCTACGGACTAAAACCCTCCGGTTTATATAGACACCGGTATGGTTACGGTTACATAGAGTCGGTTACAATGGTAGGAGATCTGAACATCCGTATCGCCAAACTTGCCTTCCACGCCAAGGAAAGTCCCTTCCGGACACGGGACGGAGTCTTCAATCGTGTATCTTCATAGTCCAGGAGTCCGGCTGAAGGTATAGTTTGGCTATCCGAACACCCCCTAATTCAGGACTCCCTGAACGGGGGTGTTCGGAAAAGCATTTAGTCACTCTTTATCCAACATCTTGGTCCATGAAGGAGGTGATAATGCGGCGAACCAGGCAATCGGACTATAAGGCGTTAACACTTTCACTTAACCATAGGAGTTTTATGGTGGGGCTACAACATAGCCCCTAATGTGTATGCAGCGTGTTGTGCCTTACATATCTGATTTGAAAAAGATCCCTCGTATTACACAGAGAATCGCTAAAGATTCCAATAAGTCATCAAGTGGTTGACCAGCTCTCGCCGCATCATGACAGTCAGTTTTCGGCTTTCTCTACTGAGGTGCTCATCCGGTCTAGGCCAGGACACAATCACAGTAGTTGTCCCTTTACTACCCTAGACGATAGAGAGGAACGTAGGGTAGAAAACACAGGAGCCGGGACACCCAACTATTGACCCAAGACAATGATTTGAAGCTGATGCATATAAGGCCAAACTTGTGACACCGAAGTATGCTATAGAGTTGTCTGGACTTTTACTGGCAACTCATTCATTCCCAAGCCGAGCCCCTGGCAGGGTGTGCCGAGGTGCATCTGCAAAGCAGCCGTTGAGGCCGTACTTTATTGTTGAAAGGGTATGAGAGTTTGGCTCGGGCGAGGCTTACTGAGAACGGAGCGATGTGCCAATGATAAATTTATGTATGTATATAAAAAAGAGAAACCACGGACCCGGCTATTTGACATGCTTGTGGTCGGGATTAGAGGAAAAGGGTCATAGTATAGGCTCGGAGTAAAGAGTGCGGTCTATAAAAGGTAATTTTAGACCTCCTGTTGCACGTCTGCGTAGCCCATCCTCAGGGAGTGGGATCCTTAACGGAAGTAACCCCTTAGGTGAGTGTATGGATCCGAACTCCGATAGAGTCCGCTGTAGATGCTTTCCAGTTGGTCACCTGTTCTTTAAACATAATACAGAAAAAATGAGAAAAACATATAAAAAACGTTACGAGAATGCTTGTAGGGTTGTCTGTGTTGTGCTTCCGCCGATGCCCAGGGTATATTGAGTGCATAGTGATGTGCGTGTGGTACAAATTTCGCCAGTACAGTAGGTGGGTGGCGGGAGACGAACTGCTATTTGCGTTCCGGGAGTGGTCGAACGTCGGAGGGGAACTTTTTCTGGCCCCTGGTGTTTTGCTGCCGAGCCGATCCGTCATCTTTGTCACCCGGTGGCCTCCTCCCCTTGTGATCAGCGTTAAGCTTGCCTGCCTGCTTGAAGACCCAACCGTTACGGTTGGTATGATTAGCTGGCCTATAAGGGAGACCGTGAATCTGACAAGGTCGGTCCAATAACCTGTAAAGGGTGGATGGTCCATCCTGGTTTGCCTTTAGTGGCTTCTTCCGTTGACCAGGCTTCAGATTGTGAAATCCGGCATTCACCGCTGTGTCGCGTATGTTGTTATGTTCAGTTCGTCGTGGCTTGCCGTTGCCATCTCGGATTTCCGAAGTGCCCGGGCTATTGGCGTCGTTGCTTTTACGAGCAAGCCAGTTGTCTTCTCCCGTGCAGAAGCGGTTTATTAGAGTGGTGAGGGCTGTCATGGATTTGGGTCCTTCCTGGCCGAGGTTCATTAGAGCTGCTTTGTCTGGACCGAACTATGATCGCCCCGCCGCATTATTCGATGGTGGTATGGGCTCCATCGCCCTGCCATCGTATTGACGGAGCCACCTACTCTTGGGGTGGCTTTTGTCTGGGTTGCTAAGGCCGTATTCTTCGGCAGCCAAGACCTCGGTCCATCTATCATTGAGCAAGTCTTGGCTTGCTTGAAGCTGCAACTACTTCTTTCTTAAGCTCCTTGTAGTGGCTATAAGCCGGCGTTTAAAGCGCTCATGCTTGAGAGGTTCCTTTGGCGTAGTAAAATCCTCGTTGCCGAGGATCTCCTCCTCCTCGGAGAGGGGGAGATAGTTGTTGTCCTCCGAGTCCCCACATGTGGCCTGTTTGTCAGGGCTGTCTTGCCCATCTTCCTGTTCCTCCTGCTCGGATTCTTCTTCAACAGGGTCTTCGTTGTCCGGAGTATCATCTTCTCTGGTGCTGGCAGTGTCTTCTCTAGGGTAATGAGGCCCAGGGCACCGATGTCCGGGCTGTGTACCAGGCGGTTTATCCTCGACCGGATTCTCCTTCTCATCATCGAGAGCGTCGTAAGGTGTGTCTATCATACACACGTCATACCAGGAAGTGCCTATTCCGTGTCTAGCGGGTAGTAACCTCTGGCCTTGCCCCTCATCGTCATCCATACCATCGATGTCTTCGGCGTGGGGATCAGGTGTGTTGGTTACATATTTAACAGTGGCTATGAAGTGGGTGGCGGGTGGGAAGCAAAATTCTCCGTTGTCCACCGTAAGTTCGAACCGAACATAGTTCGGAGACGGGTTGCCCGCCAGGTATAGGTTTTTTAGCGAATTTAGTATGTCGCCCATGGGAGAGTGTTAGAAGACATCTGCGGCACTGAACTTGAAGATTGATAACCGATCGAGTTTGGCGTACACAGGCTCGCAGGGTTCGGAGCTCGACATCGGAGGCGAGTTCGGGGTTCCGTTGATGAAGATACCGTACGAAGTGGAATCCGCGTGTGGCTCCAGCGCCGCAGAACCGGTGGTCCCCGTGATGGGGATGAGCTTCCCATCTTCGGACGACTTGAACTGCTCTGGATTTGAGGCCGGAGCTGCTACAGGAGCTATCTCCTGGATGCGGCCTGATGACAGGTTTAAGCCATGTTCATCGGGGCGATGGGGAGCGGTTGTCGTGGTCTCGAATCCATTGAAGATCAAGTCTCCACGGATGTCCGCAATGTAATTCAAGCTCCCGAATCTGACCTGATGGCCAGGGGCGTAGCTGTCGATCTGCTCTAGATGGCCAAGCGAGTTGGCCCATAGTATGAAGCCGTCGAATACGAAGATCTGTCTGGGGAGGAAGGTTTCTCCCTAGACAACGTCATTACTGACGATCGAAGGGGTCATCGAGCCCTTTGCTGACGGCATAGTGGAACTCTCAATGAAAGCACCAATGTCGGTGTCAAAACCGGCGGATCTCGGGTAGGGGGTCCCGAACTGTGCGTCTAGGATCGATGGTAACAGGATACGGGGGACATGATGTTTACCCAGGTTCAGGCCCTCTCTATGGAGGTAAAACCCTACGTCCTACTTGATTGATATTGATGAATATGAGTGTTACAAGAGTTGATCTACCACGAGATCGTAATGGCTAAACCCTAGAAGTCCAGCCTATGAATATGGTAATGAGTATATGTGTTGTCCTTTCCGGACTACCCCCTTCGGTTTATATAGACACCGATGGGATCTAGGGTTTACATGGAGTCGGTTACATAAGAAGGAATCTTTGATCTCTAAGCTTGCCTTCCATGCTAAGTGGAGTCCAATCCGGACACGATGCAGTCTTCGGCCTTCATGTCTTCACAGCCCATCAGTCCGGCCCATGGATAACAGGCCGGACGCCCAAGGACCCCTTAGTCCAGGACTCCCTCAGCTGTGGAGGCCAGATGTCCGGCCTGGTGAAGCTGGCCATGTTGCTCTCGGGTTCAGGGGTGTCCGGATATCCGGGCTTGAGGCCGGATTTTTGGGCAGGGCCGGATGTCCAGGCTGGGGCCGGATGTCCGGGGCCTCTAGATGCTCGGCGGCTGGCTACTGCTGTAGTGGACGACGCTTCAGGGGCCGGATGTCCAAGGTCACGACCAGATGTCCGGGTCCTGGGAGGTGTTCTTGTCTCCTTCCTTGGAGTCTCTTCATCCGTGGACTTGGGGGCTTGTACATATTCACGTGCATCTTCGAGAGGGTCCTCTTGGTAAATGATCATGCACAACGTCTCGGACTTAGGTAGTAGCCATATCTCATGCATAGAAAGTGGAAGTTCGGAGAGGAGTGAGTTCACCTTATCTTCGATAGCCTTGGCTTGGGCTCTTGTCATTGGCCCAAGTGGTGTCGTTCGAGGTGTAGGTGCGTCCATGGGGATGATCATGGGACGCTCCGCATCACAGACCTATTACAGGAGCAGATGCAGACATTATGAACGTTTGACAAGCTCGGTATGATGACTACTTGATAGTTTAGTGCACCATGCTTTACGGCTCAGAACCGGGACTTCAAAAATGTTTTGAACACCACAGAACATATAAGATGTTCTAAGAGTTGAGATTGGTATTTCATACTCATGCCCGTGTCAAGATCTATGAGACCTCTGACAGTACTTTGCCTACATGATGGAGGAGAATAGCTCAACCAGTGAGCATGTGCTCAGATTGTCTAGGTACTACAATTGCTTGAATCAAGTGGGAGTAAATCTTCCACATAAGATAGTAATTGACAGAGTTCTCTAGTCACTGTCACCAAGTTCCTGGAACTTTGTGATGAACTATAATATGCAAAGGATGACGAAAGTAATTCCCAAGCTCTTCGCGATGCTGAAATCGGCGAAGGTGGAAATCAAGAAAAGCATCAAGTGTTGATGGTTGATAAGACCACTAGTTTCAAGTAAAAGGGCAAGGGAAAGAAAGGGAACTTCAAGAAGAATGGCAAGCAAGTTTCCACTCCCATGAAGAATCCTAAAGCCAGACCCAAGCCTGAAACTGAGTGCTTCTACTGCAAAGGAAATGGTCACTGGAAGTGGAACTGCCCTACATACTTGGCGGATAAGAAGGATGGCATACTGTACAAAGGTATATTGGATATACATGTTATTAATGTGTACTTTACTAGTGTTTATAGCAACCCCTTGGTATTTGATACCGGTTCAGTTGCTAAGAGTAGTAACTCGAAACGGGAGTTGCAACATAAACAGAGACTAGTTAAGGGTGAGGTGATGATGTGTGTTGGAAGTGATTCCAAGATTGATAAGATCACCATAGCACACTCCCTTTACCTTCGGGATTAGTGTTAAACCTAAAATATATGTTATTTGGTGTTTGCGTTGAGCATAAATATGATTGGATCATGTTTATTGCAATATGGTTATTCATTTAAGTCAAAGAATAATTGTTGTTCTGTTTACATGAATAAAACCTTCTATGGTCATACACTCAATATAAATGGTTTATTGAATCTCGATCGTAGTGATACACATATTCATAATATTGAAGCCAAAAGATGCAAAGTTAATAATGATAGTGCAACTTATTTGTGGCACTGCCGTTTAGGTCATATTGGTGTAAAGCGCATGAAGAAACTTCATGTTGATGGGTTTTTGGAATCACTTGATGCTCGCGAACCATGCCTCATAGGCAAGATGACTAACACTCCGTTCTCCGGAACAATGGAGCGAGCAACTGACTTATTGGAAATAATACATACTGATGTATGCGGTCCGATGAGTGTTGAGGCTCGTAGCGGGTATCATTATTTTCTGACCTTGACAGATGATTTGAGCAGACATGGGTATATCTACTTGATGAAACATAAGTCTGAAACATTTGAAAAGTTCAAAGAATTTCAGAGTGAAGTGGAAAATCATCATAACAAGAAAATAAAGTTTCTATGATCTGATCGTGGAAACGAATATTTGAGTTACGAGTTTGGTCTTCAACTAAAACAATATGGAATAGTTTCACAAATTCATGCCACCTGGAACACCACATCATAATGGTGTGTCCGAACGTCATAACCGTACTTTATTGGATATAGTGTAATCTATGATGTCTCTTACCGATTTGCCACTATCGTTTTGGGGTTATGCATTAGAGACAGCTACATTCACATTAAATAGGGCACCGTCTAATCCGTTGAGACGACACCGTATGGACTATGGTTTGGCTAGAAACCTAAGTTGTCGTTTCTTAAAGTTTGGGGTTGTGATGCTTATGTGAAAAAGTTTCAGCCTGATAAGCTCAAACCCAAATCGGAAATGTGCATCTTCATAGGATACCCAAAAGAAATTGTTGGGTACACCTTCTATCACATATCCTAAAGGCAAGATCTTTGTTGCTAAGAGTGGATCCTTTCTAGAGAAGAAGTTTATCTCGAAAGAAGTGAGTGGGAGGAAAGTAGAACTTGATGAGGTAACTGTACCTTCTCCCGAATTGGAAATTAGTACATCATAGAAATCAGTTCTAGTGATTCCTACACCAATTAGTGAGGAAGCTAATGATGATGATCATGAAACTTCAGATCAAGTTACTACCGAACCTTTTAGGTCAACCAGAGTACGGTCCGCACCAGAGTGGTATGATAATCCTGTTCTGGAAGTCATGTTACTAGACCATGACGAACCTACAAACTATGAGGAAGCGATGAGCCCAGATTCCGCAAAATGGCTTGAGGCCATGAAATCTGAGATGGGATCCATGTATGAGAACAAAGTATGGACTTTGATTGACTTGCCCGATGATCGGTGAGTCATTGAGAATAAATGGATCTTCAAGAGGAAGACGGACGTTGATAGTAGTGTTACTATCTACAAAGCTTGAATTGTCACAAAATGTTCTCGACAAGTTCAAGGTGTTGACTACAATGATATTTTCTCACTCGTATCGATGCTTAAAAGTCTGTCCAAATCATGTTAGCAGTTGCCGCATTTTATGAAATCTGGCAAATGGATGTCAAAACTGCATTCCTTAATGGATTTCTTAAAGAAGAGTTGTATATGATGCAACCAGAAGGTTTTGTCGATCCTAAAGGTGCTAACAAAGTGAGCAAGCTCCAGCATCCATCTATGGACTGCTGCAAGCATCTCGGAGTTGGAATATATGCTTTGATAAAGTGATCAAAGCATATCGTTTTATACAGACTTGCGGTGAAGCCTGTATTTACAAGAAAGTGAGTGGGAGCACTACAACATTTCTGATAAGTATATGTGAATGACATATTGTTGATCGGAAATAATGTAGAATTTTCTGGAAAGCATAAAGGAGTGTTTGAAAGGAGTTTTTCAAAGAAAGACCTCGGTGAAGCTACTTACATATTGAGCATCAAGATCTACAGAGATAGATCAAGACGCTTGATATATTTTCAATGAGTACATACCTTGACAAGATTTTGAAGTAGTTCAAAATGGAACAGTCAAAGAAGGGGTTCTTGCCTGTGTTGCAAGGTGTGAAGTTGAGTAAAGACTAAAAACCCCGACCACGGCAGAAAATAGAAAGAGAATGAAAAGTCATTCCCTATGCCTCAGTCATAGGTTCTATAAAGTATGCTATGCTATGTACCAAACATATTGTGTACCTCACGATAAGTTTGGCAAGAGGGTGCAATAGTGATCCAGGAGTAGATCACTGGACAGCGGTCAAAAATATCCTTAGTGAAATAAGGAAATGTTTCTCGATTATGGAGGTGACCAAGAGTTCGTCGTAAAGAGTTACGTAGATGCAAGTTTTGACATCGATCTGGATGACTCTAAGTATCGATCTAGATACATATCGAAAGTGGGAGCAATTAGCTAGAGTAGCTCCGTGCAAAGCATTGTAAACATAGAAAATTTGCAAAATACATACGGCTCTGAATGTGGCAGACCCGTTGACTAAATTTCTCTCACAAGCAAAACATGATCACTCTTTGGGTTTTTATCACATAGCGATGTGAACTAGATTATTGACTCTAGTAAACCCTTTGGGTGTTAGTCACATGGAGATGTGAACTAATCACATAAAGATGTGAACTATTGGTGTTAAATCGCATGACGATGTGAACTAGATTACTGACTCTAGTGCAAGTCGGAGACTGAAGGAAATATGCCCTAGAGGCAATAATAAAGTTGTTATTTATATTTCCTTATATCATGATAAATGTTTATTATTCATGCTAGAACTGTATTAACCAGAAACTTAGTACATGTGAGAATACATAGACAAACAGAGTGTCACTAGTTTGCCTCTACTTGACTAGCTCGTTGAATCAAAGATGGTTAAGTTTCCTAGCCATAGACATGAGTTGTCATTTTATTAACGGGATCACATCATTAGAGAATGATGTTATTGACTTGACCCATTCCGTTACCTTAGCACGATGATCGTTTAGTTTGTTGCTACTGCTTTCTTCATGACTTATTCATGTTCCTCTGACTATGAGATTATGCAACTCCTGAATACCGGAGGAACACTTTGTGTGCTACCAAACGTCACAGCGTAACTGGGTGATTATAAAGGTGCTCTAGAGGTGTCTCCGATGGTACTTGTTGAGTTGGCATAGATCGAGATTAGGATTTGTCACTCCGATTGTCGGTGAGGTATCTCTGGGCCCTCTCGGTAATGCACATCACTATAAGCCTTGCAAGCAATGTGACTAATGAGTTAGTTGCAGGATGATGCATTACAGAACGAGTAAAGAGACTTGCCAGTAACGAGATTAACTAGGTATTAAGATACCGACGATCGAATCTCGGGCAAGTAACATACCGATGACAAAGGGAACAACGTATATTGTTATGCGGTTTGACCGATAAAGATCTTCGTAGAATATGTAGGAGCCAATATGAGCATCTAGGTTCCGCTATTGGTTATTGACTGAAAATGAGTGTCGGTCATGTCTACATAGTTCTCGAACCCGTAGGATCCTCACGCTTAACATTCGGTGACGATTGGTATTATGAGTTTATGTGTTTTGATGTACCGAAGGTTGTTCGGAGTCCCGGATGAGATCACGGACATGATGAGGAGTCTCGATTTGATCAAGCCGTAAAGATCGATATATTGGAAGGCTGTATTCGGACATCGGAAAGGTTCCGAGTGATCTGGGTATTTTTGGAGTACCAGGGGAGTTACGGGAATACAGGAGTACATATGGGCCTTAGTGGGCTTTAACGGAAAAAGAGGAGAAGCCACGAGGGCTGGTCGCGCGCCCCCCATGGGCCTAGTCTGAATTGGACTAGGGGAGTGGTTGCGCCCCCTCTTTCCTTCTCCTCCCCCTCTCCTTCCTTTCCCCTCCTAGTAGGACTAGGAAAGGATGAATCGTACTCCTACTAGGAGGAGGATTCCTCCCCCCTTTAGTGCGCCTAGAGAGGTCGGCCGGCCTCCCCTCCCTCCTTTATATACGTGGGGAGGGGAGCACCCTAGAAGACACACAAGTTGATCAGTTGATCTTTTAGCCGTGTGCGGTGCCCCCCTCCACCATAATCCACCTCAGTCATATCGAAGCGGTGCTTAGGCGAAGCCCTGCGTCGGTAGCATCATCATCACCGTCGTGCTGACAGAACTCTCCCGCAAAGCTCTGCTGGACCGTGAGTTCCTGGGATGTCACTGAGCTGGACGTGTGATGAACTCGGAGGTGATGTGCATTTGTTACTTGGATCGATCGGATCGTGAAGATGTACGACTACATCAACCGCGTTCTCATAATGCTTCCGCTTACGGTCTACGAGGGTACGTGGACGACACTCTCCCCTCTCATTGCTATGCATCACCATGATCTTGCGTGTGCATAGGAATTTTTTTGAAATTACTGCGTTCCCCAACAAGGGCATGGTAACATAGCAAAAGCACCCGAACGGGGTGATGAAAGATGTTTTTATTTCATCGGGTACATACAGTCGGATCTGATGGTACCCAGAATATGCGTCCAAAAAGGACAGTCGCTCACATCCCGTGGTCGAGTCAACTATTTGATCGATGCGAGGAAGAGCAAAGTGATCTTTCGGGCAGGCCCGATTGATATGCTTGAAATCGATACACATACGGAGTGAATCATCCTTCTTGGGAACCATAACTACATTGGCGAACCACTCGGAGTGGTAAATCTCTCGGATGAACTCAGCTGCCAGAAGCCGAGCCACTTCCTCGCCAATTTCCTTTCTTTTCTCCACGGCGGACCGTCGGAGATGTTCTTTGACAGGTCTTGCTTTTGGGTCGACTCACAAACGGTGCTCAGCCAGTTCGCTGGGTACACCTGGCATGTCAGAAGGTTTCCATGCAAAGATATCCCAGTTCTCACGGAGGAACTGGATCAATGCTTCTTCCTATTTGCTGTCAAGTGTTGTCGATATGTGAGTCGGAGCAGCATTGGGGTCAGTGGGTGAATATGAACTGTCTTTGTTTCACCAGACGACTTAAATGCAGACTCTAAAATAGGCTTCTTAGCTCTCAACAAATCACTCGGATCTGTTGTCTTCTTGCATTCCTCCATTTCTATAGTTGCCATCTGTTCATCGGCAATCTTTGAGCCCTTCTGAAAGCACTCTTCTACTCGCTGCCGATTACCAGTGACTGTAATCACGCCCCAAGGACCAGGCATCTTGAGCTTGAGATACACATAACACGGTCGATCCATGAAACGGGCATACCCAGTCCTGCCCAGGATAGCATGATAGGCACTGTGAAAATCCATGACTTCAAATGTCAACTTTTCCTTCCGGCAATTCTTTGAATCACCGAAAGCCACGTCAAGGGTGATCTGGCCGAGTGAATCGGCTTTTCCCCTTGGTATTACTCCGTGAAACCGCATGTTACTCTCACTGAGCTTGGACATTGGAATGCCAATCCCTCGGAGGGTCTCAGCATACAAGATGTTCAATCCATTGCCACCATCCATCAAAACTTTGGTCAGTCGAGTGCCTCCAACGACCGGGTCGACCACCAACGCTTGCCTCCCAGGAGTGGCAACGTGCGGCGGGTGGTCTGACTGGTCGAATGTGATAGGAGTCTTTGACCATTTCAGATACGTTAGTGTTGCCGGAGCAACCATGTTCACTTCCCTGTTGATGACTTTCAGTCGACTTTTGCTTTCAACATCAGCAAAAATCACCAAAGTGGAATTGATATTGGGAAAACCATCATCATCCTCTTCCTTGTCCTCATCTTTATCAGATTCTTTTTCCTTCTCACTGAGTTGCTTTTCTCTAAACTGTTGTATAAGGACTCGGCATTGTCGAGTGGTATGCTTAGGATAGATGAGATTTCCTTCTTCATCCTTCTTGATGTGAATGTGACATGGTAAATCTAACACGTCGTTCCCGGCTGCATCTTTCACCTTCTTAGGGGTCTAGGGCCCTTTAGGTTTTCCTTTAGTTTTTCCTTGGGTTGCGACGGCAACCTCTCCAGGTGTCACAGGCTCTACTTTGTGCTTCTGCTTCCGATTGGAATTACCTCCTCCGGTATCCTGGCCGTCTGGTTTACTCTTTCCACTGCGGAGTCGGTCTTCTTCTTTGCCATTGGCGTACCGAGTGGCTATCTCCAGCATTCGAGTCAAAGACATGTCTCCTTTCCGACCGAATTTCAGGTTGAGCTCCCGGTACCGAACGCCCTCCTTGAAGGCGCAAACTGCTTGATGATGAGACACATTCTCTACAGTGTGGTGTAAAGTGGTCCACCTCTGGATGTAATCCCTCAAAGTTTCATTCGGCTTTTGCACGCAGTGCTGCAATTCTGTCAATCCTGCTGGCCGTTTGCACGTGCCCTCAAACGTTCTGACAAACACTCAGGCCAACTCTTCCCGACTGAAAATGCTGCCTGGGGTCAACTGATTCAACCAAGCTCTAGCTGACCCTTCAAGCATCAGGGGGAGATGCTTCGTGGCAACTTTGTCATTTCCTCCACTGGTCTGCACAACCTCGGTAATCTTCAAGCCAGGTGTCATGCTTTGATTCACTAGTGAACTTACTGACCCCAGTCGCCAACCTGAAGTTGGGAGGGATCTCAGCAGCCCTAATAGCTCTGCTAAAACACTCGGGACCAGATACATGCACCCTGCTTCCAGTCGGGTGATCTCTATCTTGCCCTTCCCTTTGTGCTCGATTCCTGTCCACTAGACCTTGCACCAAAATGGACCTTGCGTTAAACCCTGGCTCTCTTGGGTCGACCGGCCTTCTCCGCTCTTCGCCGTATGGGCGCCTATCATCATAATGCCGGGGCACGTATGATTTGCCCCTCAGAGGGGGTGTAGGCACTCACGGTGGTCATCGCGGTCGAACCGATGATCTTGCTGCTCATGGTTCCGACCCAAATACTTCCCTTGATGATGCCCACGTCCCTCACGCCGCAGAGGCGATCTCGGGCTATGAGCCGACTGGATGGTATCATCCACCACAGATCTGCTATAGATCCTGTTGCGCGACTGAGAAACTACAGTGTTTTGCTCTCCCGCTGCTCGGAGCAGCGCTTTGATCTGCATTAAACCTCTACCAGATTCCGACTGGGACGGCTGAATGGATCTGCCATACGGGCCGCAGTAGTAAGATTCTGAATCGGAGTGCGGTATACCTGTGGTTCCGGTGGAAACAACTATCGATGCCGTTGACTGGACTCGGGAATCTGTCGGCGAGCGCGGTCGTCGAGTGCACGCTGAAGGTTCTCCAGTTGGTTGCGCTCAGCCAAAGTGGCCAAACGCGCCGTCTCCAAGGCCCGAGCCTCGGAGGACTCGCTGACAACGGGCGTGTGGAGGGCCTCCATATTGCGGTTCTGAAGTTCCTCCCTCTGCTGAGAAGAGAGAGTTTCGGGGTGGTACTCTTCATGAATGCGTGACAGATCGCCACCGTCTTCGTCGCCGCTGTTGCGACGCATGCCAGGCGGGCTGCGAGGTGTGTCGACCATCAGGACCTCCGCCGTGGGGTCGCTGCCGTCGCACTCGGATAGGGTCTTGACAGAGCCAATCGAACAGGTGTAGAGAGATTCATCAGGCTCGATTGCCGCGACTTGAGGGGTGGCCGACTGACGCGCCACCGCGTGCTTCACCCACCGCTGAAGCCGTGACCGACCGGATCGTTTGTGACGGTGAGCGGCGGGGAGTGAAGACGCTGTGGGGGCCGACCGATACTGAGTCAACGGCTGCTGCAGAAGGACGCCGTGAACGCACGTGCAAAAGTGTGTTGCCCCGCGGACGAGGAGCGCCTCGACGTTGAGAGGAGCTTCCTGAAGCCAAACGGAGTCGTCGGCGGTGAAAACGAGTAAGCCGAGACGGATCTCGCGGCCTTCCGCCAAACCTCCACCAGAAACCATGATGAAAGGACTCGGAGAAATCGCAACCTCACCGGAAAGTCGCTAAGACACCTGCCCCACGGTGGGCGCCAACTGTCGTGGTTCTAAGTCTGACAGTAAAGTAGGGGGTAGGAATGTAGAGGTAAGATCCTAGCTATGGTGAGATTATGCACGAGAAATGTACGAGTTCAGGCCCTTCGTGGTGGAAGTAATAGCCCTACGTCTCGGTGCCCGGAGGCTCAGTCGATTGGATTGTGCGTGAAGTTACAGGGGATGCGAACCCTTGTGCCAGAGGAGGGGTTGGCTTATATAGAGTGCGCCAGGACCCCAGCCAGCCCACGTTACAAGGGTTCAATGTACATAAAGAGGGGACGTTACTGGTAACGTCAGCATTAAAGTGATATAAATGACCCTTAAGACTACAGGGTGAATGCCTGACCGTTGCCATCCTGAGTGGCCTTTGATCTTCTGCGCTCCTAGTGGTTTGTGATGTGGTCGGATGATTATGTCATGGTCGAATGGAATTGGGTTATCCGAGTGGAACTCATGGTCGAGTGGGTTGCACCTTGAAGTAATTCCAGTCGGTAGAATTTATTGTCCTTTGGATGTCTTTGACTATAGGGCGGTGTCCTTGGGGAGGGTGTTTAGATCAGGTCTATTGCCCTACCCCAGGTACACGGCACCGTCACTTCCCTTGGTGGTTCATTGTCCTGCTCACGTATCGCGAGCCTTGGTCCTTGCTTCCTTGAGGAACCACCTTGGTACATTTTCCTAAACATTTTTCTTCCTCTGAAAATTTTCTGAAATTTTTAGTGACTCAAAATAAAAGTGAATCAAACTCAACAAGAATGATAGCAACTACTCCCACAAGTGCCTAGAGGCTATATCATGCGTTAAAACTACTTTTGACCATATAAATTTGACATGCAAGCTCAAGAGCAGGGTCACCCTAGTAGCAAAAATTTGCAATAAATAAAGCACTAGAACAAAAACTAATTGGACCATTGGAGGAGTCACATACCGAAGAACAATCCCCCAAAGCAGTTTTGTGAATTGAGCTTTGAGCAAGGAGATCGAAAATGGCAGCAAGATGAGCTAGAACACGGGTTTGAGCTACTGGAGGAATTTTTCTGGAGGAAGACGAAGTGTGTGGGTGTAGGAATAAGTGGACGGGCCCACGTGAAGGAAATATGCCCTAGAGGCAATAATAAAGTTATTATTTATTTCCTTATATCATGATAAATTTTTATTATTCATGCTAGAATTGTATTAACCGGAAACATAATACATGTGTGAATACATAGACAAACAGAGCGTCACTAGTATGCCTCTACTTGACTAGCTCGTTGATCAAAGATGGTTATGTTTCCTAACCATAGACATGAGTTGTCATTTGATTAACAGGATCACATCATTAGGAGAATGATGTGATTGACTTGACCCATTCCGTTAGCATAGCACTTGATCGTTTAGTTTGTTGCTATTGCTTTCTTCATGACTTATACATGTTCCTATGACTATGAGATTATGCAACTCCTGTTTACCAGAGGAACACTTTGTGTGCTACCAAACGTCACAACGTAACTGGGTGATTATAAAGGTGCTCTACAGGTGTCTCCGAAGGTACTTGTTGGGTTGGCGTATTTCGAGATTAGGATTTGTCACTCCGATTGCCGGAGAGGTATCTCTGGGCCCTCTCGGTAATGCACATCACTTAAGCCTTGCAAGCATTGCAACTAATAAGTTAGTTGCGGGATGATGTATTACGGAACGAGTAAAGAGACTTGCCGGTAATGAGATTGAACTACGTATTGAGATACCGACGATCGAATCTCGGGCAAGTAACATACCGATGACAAAGGGAACAACGTATGTTGTTATGCAGTCTGACCGATAAAGATCTTCGTAGAATATATGGGAGCCAATATGAGCATCCAGGTTCCGCTATTGGTTATTGACCGGAGACATGTCTCGGTCATGTCTACATAGTTCTCGAACCCGTAGGGTCCGCACGCTTAAAGTTTCGGTGACGATTGTATTATGAGTTTATGTGATTTGATGTACCGAAGGTAGTTCAGAGTCCCGGATGAGATCGGGGACATGACGAGGAGTCTCGAATGGTCAAGACATAAAGATCGATATATTGGAAGACTATATTCGGACATCAGAAAGGTTTCGAATGATTCAGGTATTTTCGAGGGTGCCGGGGAGTTACGGGAATACGAGGAAGAAGTAATGGGCCTCATGGGCCAAGTGGTGGAAGAGAGGAGGCAGGGCACGCCCCCCCCCCCCCCTAGCCCAAACGGAATTGGACTAGGGGGTCGGCCCCCCTTTCCTCTTTTTCCTCCTTCTCCTTCCTTCTCCTTCTCCTCCTTCCTTTCCTCCTCCTAGTAGGAGTAGGAAAGGGGAGTCCTACTCCTACTAGGAGGAGGACTCCTCCTCCTGGCGCGCCCATTGAGGGCCGGCCGGCCTCCCCCCTTGCTCCTTTATATACAGGGGTAGGGGGGCACCTCTAGACACACAAGTTGATCAGTTGATCTCTCCCAGCCGTGTGCGGTGCCCCCCTCCACCATATTCCACCTCGGTCATATCGTAGCGGTGCTTAGGCGAAGCCCTGCGTCGGTAGCAACATCATCACTATCACCACGCCGTAGTGCTGACGGGACTCTCCCGTGAAGCTCTGCAGGATCGGAGTTCGCGGGACGTCATCGAGCTGAATGTGTTCTAAACTCGAAGGTGCCGTGCGTTCGGTACTTGGATCGGTCGGATCGTGAAGACGTTCGACTACATCAACCGTGTTGTGCTAATGCTTCCGCTTTCGGTCTACGAGGGTACGTGGACAACACTCTCCCCTCTCGTTGCTATGCATCACCATGATCTTGTGTGTGCGTAGGAAATTTTTTGAAATTACTACGTTCCCCAACAGTGGCATTCGAGCCTAGGTTTTATGCGTTGATGTTATATGCACGAGTAGAACACAAGTGAGTTGTGGGCGATATAAGTCATACTGCTTACCAGCATGTCATACTTTGGTTCGGCGGTATTGTTGGATGAAGCGGCCTGGACCGACATTACGCATACACTTACGCGAGACTGGTTCTACCGACGTGCTTTGCACACAGGTGGCTGGCGGATGTCAGTTTCTCCAACTTTAGTTGAACCAAGTGTGGCTACGCCCGGTCCTTGTGAAGGTTAAAACAGCATCAACTTGACAAACTATCGTTGTGGTTTTGATGCGTAGGTAAGAACGGTTCTTGCTAAGCCCGTAGCAGCCACGTAAAACTTACAACAACAAAGTAGAGGACGTCTAACTTGTTTTTGCAGGGCATGTTGTGATGTGATATGGTCAAGACATGATGCTAAATTTTATTGTATGAGATGATCATTGAGGGAGTCCTGGATTAGGGGGTGTACGGATGACCGGACTATACCTTCAGCCGGACTCCTGGACTATGAAGATACAAGATTGTAGACTTTGTCCCGTGTCCGGAAGGGACTTTCCTTGGCGTGGAAGGCAAGCTTGGCGATACGGATATGCAGATCTCCTACCATTGTAACCGACTTTGTGTAACCCTAACCCTCTCCGGTGTCTATATAAACCGGAGGGTTTTAGTCCGTAGGATAATATACACAACAACAATCATACCATAGGCTAGCTTCTACGGTTTAGCCTCTCTGATCTCGTGGTAGATCTACTCTTGTACTACCCATATCATCAATATTAATCAAACAGGACGTAGGGTTTTACCTCCATCGAGAGGGCCCGAACCTGGGTAAAACTTCGTGTCCCTTGCCTCCTGTTACCATCCGGCCTAGACGCATAGTTCGGGACCCCCTACCCGAGATCCGCCGGTTTTGACACCGACATTGGTGCTTTCATTGAGAGTTCCTCTGTGTCATCGCCGTCAGGCTCGATGGCTCCTACGATCACCAATAACGATGCAGTCCAGGGTGAGACCTTCCTCCCCGAACAGATCTTCGTCTTCGGTGGCTTCGCACTGCGGGCCAATTCACTTGGCCATCTGGAGCAGATCGAAAGCTACGCCCCTGGCCGTCAGGTCAGATTTGGAAGTTTAAACTACACGGCTGACATCCGCGGGGACTTGATCTTCGACGGATTCGAGCCACTGCCGAGCGCGCCGCACTGTCCCGACGAGCATGATCTAGCTCTGCCGCCGAACAGTGCCCTGGAGGCCGCACCTGCATCGGCCTCGACCCTTAATTCGGAGCCAACTGCGCCGATCGAGGATGGGCGGTTGGACGCCGCCTCGAGGGCTGTGATCCCAACGGCGATTGAGCCAAACACCAGCCCCGCACTCCGCGAGACTCGTGACTCCAAGGAGCCAGACTCCTCTCCGGACTCCGAACCCTCCGCGCCCCTGCCGATCGAATCCGATTGGGCGCCGATCATGGAATTTACTGCCGCGGACATCTTTCAGCACTCGCCTTTCGGCGATATTCTGAAGAAAATGGAGTCTCTCTCTTTATCAGGAGAGCCCTAGCCGGACTACGGTCAACAAGGTTGGGGTACGGACGATGAAGAAATTCAAAGCCCACCCACCACCCACTTTGTAGCCACTGTCAACGATTTAACCGACATGCTCGACTTCGACTCTGAAGACATCGACAGTATGGACGCCGATGAAGGAGATGATGAAGAACCAGAGCCTATCAGGCCCTGGAAAGCCACCTCGTCATATGACATATACATGGTGGACACCCCAAAAGAAGGACATGGCGATGGAACAGCGGAGGATGACCCCTCCAAGAAACAGCCTAAGCGCCAGCGTCAGCGGCGCCGCTCAAAATCCCGCCAAAACAAATACGGTGATTCTAGCACGGGAGATAATAATACTCCAGAAAGTGCCGAAGAAAACCCCCTCCAGCAAGATTTAGCACATGAGGATGGTGAAACCAGCACTCATGAGAGAGCGGCAGACAGAGAGGTCGAGGATGATAATTATATGCCTCCCTCTGAAGACGAGGCAAGCCTCGAAGACGACGAATTCGTCGTGCCAGAGGATCCCGTCGAGCAAGAGCGTTTTCAACACAGACTTATGGCCACGGCAAGAAGCCTCAAGAAAAAACACCAACAGCTCAGAGCTGATCAAGATTTGCTAGTCGACAGATGGACTGAAGTCCTTGCGGCCGAAGAGCATAAACTCGAACGCCCCTCCAAGAGCTACCCAAAGCGCAGGTTGCTACCCCGATTAGAGGAGGAAGCACTTAAACCTACATCACCTGCACTCGATACGGCTGATCGGCCACCTCGTGGCCGCGACAGAGAGGCCTCTCGGCCCTCCACTCAAGCCGCACCCCGTACCAAGGCATGGGAAAATGCGCCGGACCTGCGAGATATGTTGGAGGACAAGGCAAGGCAAATAAGATCGATCTACGGATCGCGTGCGCGCCCCACTACTCGAGACGGTAACCGTCACGCTGGCCACAAATTCGGCAGGGTCGAACACAGTAGACAAAGCTCATTGGAGCTACGTCGTGATATAGCCCAGTACAGAGGCGCCGCACACCCACTATGCTTCACAGACGAAATAATGGATCATCAAATCCCCGAGGGTTTCAAACCCGTAAACATCGAATCATATGATGGCACAACAGATTCTGCGGTATGGATCGAGGATTATCTCCTTCATATCCACATGGCCCGCGGCGATGATTTCCACGCCATCAAATACCTCCCACTCAAGCTTAAAGGATCAGCTCGGCATTGGCTTAACAGCTTGCCAACAGGATCAATCAGTTGTTGGGAGGACCTAGAAGCCGCATTCCTCGACAATTTCCAGGGCACTTATGTGCGACCCCCAGATGCCGATGACCTAAGTCACGTAATTCAGCAGCCAGAGGAATCGGCCAGGCAATTCTGGACACTGTTCCTAACAAAGAAAAATCAAATAGTCGACTGTCCGGACGCCGAGGCCCTAGTAGCCTTCAAGCACAATATCCGTGACGAGTGGCTTGCCCGGCACCTTGGACAGGAAAAGCCGAAGTCTATGGCAGCACTCACGACACTCATGACCCGCTTTTGTGCGGGAGAAGACAGCTGGCTTGCTCGTAGCAACAATATGACCAAGAACCCTGGTAATTCGGATACCAGGGACAGTAGTGGCAGATTGCGTCACAACAAGCAGAAGCGCCACATTAACGGCGACAATGCTGAGGATGCGACAGTTAATGCCGGATTCAGAGGCTATAAATCCGGTCAGCGGAAAAAGCCATTCAAAAGAAATCCTAGGGGCCCGTCTAGTTTGGACCGAATACTTGACCGCTTGTGCCAGATACATGGCACCCCTGAAAAGTCAACCAATCACACCAATAGGGATTGTTGGGTGTTCAAGTAGGCAGGCAAGTTAAATGCCGAAAATACAGACAAGGGGCTGCATAGCGATGACGACGAAGAGCCCCGGCAGCCGAACAACAGTGGACAAAAGGGTTTTCCCCCACAAGTGCGGACGGTGAACATGATATACGCAACCCACATCCCCAAGAGGGAGCGGAAGCGCGCATTAAGGGACGTATACGCGATAGAGCCAGTCACCCCAAAGTTCAACCCATGGTCCTCCTGCCTGATCACCTTTGATCAAAGGGACCATCCCACTAGCACCCGTCATGGCGGATTCGCCGCATTGGTTCTAGACCCAATTATTGACGGATTTCATCTCACTAGAGTCCTTATGGACGGCGGCAGTAGCCTGAACCTGCTTTACCAGGATACAGTGTGGAAAATGGGCATAGATCCCTCGAGGATTAAGCCCACCAAAATGACCTTTAAAGGCGTAATACCAGGTGTAGAGGCCAACTGTATAGGCTCAGTCACACTTGAAGTGGTCTTCGGATCTTTGGATAATTTCTGAAGCGAGGAGTTAATCTTCGACATAGTCCCATTCCGCAGTGGCTATCACGCACTGCTCAGGCGAACCGCATTCGCCAAGTTCAATGCGGTACTGCACTACGCATAACTTAAGCTCAAGATGCCAGGCCCTCGAGGAGTAATTACAGTCAATGGAAACACTAAAGGCTCCCTCCGAACTGAGGAGCACACGACGGCCCTTGCAGCGGAAGTACAAAGCAGCCTCTCTAGGCAGTTCTCCAGTCCGGCCATTAAACGAACGGACACCATCAAGCGCGCCCGGAGTAACCTGCAACAAGACCTCCTGGCACGATCTGAGCAGGCGTAGCGATGCGGCCCCAACCCCAGCCCTCACAAAAATGCGACACCAGTACTTCGCGTACATAACTACGCTCTACAAATACCATGGGTACAGGGGGGCACCATCACGGCACGCCCGAAACATGGCTTAAACGGCACCAGGGGCTGCCGATTTTTTAATTTTCTCTTACTTTCAAGACTCCACTCTTCGGAAGGTCTGTTCGGCAGTTCAATTGCCGCACAAACGATGCAAGAACCAGGGAAGCATACAAGCCACGCCGCATTACGGAACTCCCAGGTGGTCTCTATCACGAGCAGTATACCTGTTTCGCATACTATTCCGCAGCTTGCCCCTGGAACGGACATGTTAAATAGTCCAACCTTTTGCTTCTCGCATTATTTGTATCATTCTGCTTTGATCGCAGCCCTCTTTAATAAACAATGCATAGCTTTTGTCTATTTTGCATTACTCTTTTTTAATATATGTTCCTTAACGACATGTTGCACCCGTACACTTTGGTACGACCAAAATACGCCAGGGGCTTCAGTACCCCTCAACATGGTGTGAGAAGTCCGAACACTTTAACAAGTGCGGCACCCCGAACTTACAGCGTTATATGCATCGGCTCTGAATCATGTCTTGGGTCAATAGTTGGGTTTGCCCGGCTCCTATGTTTTGGTGCCTTACGTTCCGCTATATCAGCTAAGGTAGCACTAGGAGAACCACTGCGATTGTGCCCCAGTTGAGCTAGGTCGAGCACCTCAGTGGAGAAAGCTAAAACTGACTGTCATGATGAAGCGAGTGCTGGTCATTGTTCGTGTGGTTTTTCGAGTCCCTAAAGACTTATGCCGCTTAGAGCGAGGAGTCGGCTCTGTCCGGCCAAGGCGTGGATAGCGCCCCAAACTCGGTCTTCTGAATACCAGGGGCTTCGACGAAATTTAAAATTATAGAATTCTATGGCTAAGTGAGAGTGTTCACGCATTATAGTCCGATTGCCTTGTTCATTGGGCTGAGCGCCTCCCTCGAAGGACCCAAACATGGGAAAAAGAGCGCTCAGGTTTATCCCCGAACACCCCAGCACTAGCGGCATGGGGGCAGAAGCCAACAACTCACCATCTCTCAGAAATGATAAATAGCCGCACAGAAGGTAATATTTTAAATTCCAACAGCATTGCTTAGCGCATATGAACAAGTTTTCAGCGCACAGGACAAAACGAGCGAGTTTTACTCAAAAAATACATCCTTGGAACATTCATCCGCCACAACGCAGGCACCCTTCAGAACATCCTTATAGTAATTTTCGGGCTTGCGATGCTCTTTCCCCGGCGGTGGCCCGTCCTTCACAAGCTTCTCAGCATCCAGCTTGCCCTAGTGCACCTTAGCACGGGCAAGGGCCCTACGGGCACCTTCAATACAGACGGAGCGCTTGATGACTTCGAGCCTCGGACAGGCCCCCACCAGCCGCCGCACCAGCCTGAAATAGCTCCTAGCCAGAGCCTCTCCAGGCCACAGCCAAACTATGAGGCCCTTCATGGCCTGTTCGGCCGCCTTGTGGAGCTCGACCAGTTGCTTCAGCTAGTCGCTCAGGGGCACAGGGTGTCCGGCCTCAACATACTGAGACCAGAAAACCTTCTCTGTCGAGCTGCCCTCCTCGGCTCGATAGAATGCAGCGGCATCGGACACACTCCGAGGAAGATCTGCAAACTCTCCTGGAGAGCTCCAGATTCGGGTAAGTAACAAATAACTCACGTTTATGTGTTTGCTTTGCATAAAGAATGCCTTACCCGCCGCTATCTTCTTCACCTCATTCAACTCCTGGAGGGTCTTCTGGGATTCGGCCTTGGCAGACTTGGCATTTTCAATAGCCGCCGCGAGCTCGGACGCTCGCGTCTTTGAGTCAAGCTCCAAACTCTCATGTTTTTTCATGAGAACCTGGAGCTCTTGCCGCACCTTGCCAACCTGGGCCTCATACTTCTCCCGCTCGGTGCGCTCCGTGGCCGCCCTCTTCTCGGCCTCGAGCAGCGCTCGCTTGAGGGTCGCCACCTCAGACGTGGCCCCTACAATAGCCACGATAATCCTGTTATTTTTTGCAATTGCACCTTTATATATATATTTAAACAAGGTATTTCTTACCTTCATTGTCCTCGAGCTGCTTCTTGGCACGCCCGAGCTCTTGTTCGGACCGCTCGAGGTTCTGCTTTAGCGTGTCCACTTCCGCAGTCAGTGCGGCGAACGCAAGCAGAGAAGCCTGCATACGCATATTGACTCCTTTTTGTTAGGCTCCTGCAAATTTTATTTGATCCTCTATTCGGCTTTTCTTCCCGAACGCCAAACAGAGCATCAGGGGCTACTGTCTATGCGGTAATAATATTTACACATTCTTTACTTACCTCAAAGCCTGTTAAAAGGCTAGTACAAGCTTCAGTCAGTCCGCTCTTGGCGGACTGAACCTTCTGGACCACCACACTCATAATGGTGCGGTGCTCCTCGTCGATGGAGGCGCCTTGGAGCGCCTCCAATACATTGTCCGGCGCCTCCGGTTGGACGGGGGTCACTGGCACCATGGGCTTTCTCCTCTTGGAAGAAGGTCCCCTGCCAGACTCTGGAACCTTTGAAGGTTCCGGAGCGGTGTCCGGCCTAGAGCCGGACTTGGAGCCCTGGGGGGTTTCATCCCCTTTACTCCTGGAGTCCGGGAGGTCGCCTTGCGGCGCCTCCAGGACCACCTCTTCCCGGCTTGGAACCTGTTGGGACAACACTTCGGTGTCGTCCGTAGGGCGGGGGGAGGAAGCCGTCGGAAGCGAGTTCACATCCGATGAGTCCAATGAGCCGCTCGACGACGCGTCGAGCCAGTCTTTGGGTGGGCTGCATAAACATATTCGACATAAGGGAAAGCTATGCAATAAACGAATACTATGAATTACTCTGGTATCCGGATACTTACGATTTTGCCAGGGGCTTGGCCCTGAGCGGCCCCTCCTCTCCGCCGTCGTCGGCATCGGTGGAGTAGTCCGGAGGAAGGGTTTTCCCCTTCTTGAACCCTCCGGCCTCCTCGGAGAGGGCGGCCTTCCTTTTCTTCTCTCCTCCCACTGGAGGGGGAGAGGTCTCTTCTTCTTCCTCCTCCTCTTCATGGGAGGAATGCACCTCGGAGCCGTCAGGTGATGAACCCGACACCTCCTAGCGCCGGGCACTCTTTCGAGTCCCCGTGGCCTTCTTCGTGGCCTTCTTCTCCGGCACCACATAGGGTGCCGAAGCCAGCAGCTTCGCCAAGCGGGCATCAGCTGGATCTTCGGGCAAGGGAGCCGGACAGTCGATCTGTCCGGACTTCGCCTTCCAACTCTGTCAAAGGTAAGGGAGCTTAGATCCCACATTGAGTTAAACCATGGAAAACTAATGCCCTGTGAAAGGTACAAACAACTTACCGCGCTAGCGTGACGCTGCGCGCTGAATCCGCGATCCTCGGTGGCGGATGCGGGAGCCTCGGCGCCCTTGAAAAGCACCTTCTAGACATCTTCGTACGTAGTGTCGAAGAGCTTGCTCAGAGTTTGGTGCTGCGCCGGGTTGAACTCCCACAGATTGAAGGCCCGTTGTTGACACGGGAGGATCAGGCGGATGAGCATAACCTGGACTACGTTGACAAGCTTGAGTTGCTTGTCCACCAGGGTTTGGTTGCATGTTTGCAGTCCAGTCACCTCTCCTTTGTTGCCCCACGACAGGCCCGTCTCTTTCCAGGACGTGAGCCGCGTTGGGGGTCCGGACCGGAACTCGGGGGCTGCGACCCACTCAGGGTCGCACGGCTCGGTGATGTAAAACCACCCCGATTGCCACCCCTTCAGGGTCTCCACAAAGGAGCCCTCGACCCATAAGACGTTGGGCATCTTGCCCACCATGGCGCCTCCGCACTCCGCCTGGTTGCCGCGCACCACCTTCGGCTTGACGTTGAAAGTCTTGAGCCATAGGCCGAAATGGGGGCGGATGCAGAGGAAAGCCTCGCACACGACGATAAATGCCGAGATGTTGAGGACAAAGTTCGGGACCATATCGTGGAAATCCAGGCCATAGTAGAACATGAGACCCCGGACAAATGGGTGAAGAGGGAAGCCCAGTCCGCGGAGGAAATGGGGGAGGAACACCACCCTCTCATGGGGCCTAGGGGTGGAGATGAGATGCCCCTTTTCGGGAAGCCGGTACTCGATGTCGTTAGACAAGTATCCGGCCTTCCTCAGTTTTTTGATGTGTCCCTCCGTGATGGAGGAGACCATCCACTTGCCTCCCGCTCCGGACATGGCTGGAGAAGGTTGAGGTGGGGGGTGCGGGCTTGGGCGCTGGAGCTCGAGTGTGCGAGAATGGATAAGTAAGGGAGGAAGAAGGCGTAGGTGAAAAGGTGGATCCTTATCCCCTTATATGGGTGGACGCAACTACGTGTCCCCACCAGCCTGGTAAAACTCGCCTATCTCCAAGCACCGTAATCAATGGCGTGGTTGGGTTACCCACGCCCGTATTGATGAGAAACCCGGAAAAAGGGGACACGATCTCTGCTTTACAAGACATGCCAAGGAAACCGCCTCGCATGATGCACTGAGGTGGGATAATAAAACGACTCGGATAAAGGCTTGGCCGTGGTGTGTCACACTACAGAATACGTCAGCAGATTATATTTGTGTAAATATTATTCTCTCTATGGCAATATGTGGAAACTTATTTTGCAGAACCGGACACTATCTTTGTGTTCAAAATCTTCTATGAAGTACTTGGAGGAGGAACTCGCCTTGCAATGCAGAAGACAATCTGCACGCCAGACTCGTCGTCATTGAAGCCTGGTTCAGGGGCTACTGAGGGAGTCCTAGATTAGGGGGTGTCCGGATGACCGGACTATACCTTCAGCCGGACTCCTGGACTATGAAGATACAAGATTGAAGACTTCGTCCCGTGTCCGGAAGGGACTTTCCTTGGCGTGGAAGGCAAGCTTGGCGATACGGATATGCAGATCTCCTACCATTGTAACCGACTTTGTGTAACCCTAACCCTCTCCGGTGTCTATATAAACTGGAGGGTTTTAGTCCGTAGGACAACATACACAACAACAATCATACCATAGGCTAGCTTCAAGGGTTTAGCCTCTCTGATCTCATGGTAGATCTACTCTTGTACTACCCATATCATCAATATTAATCAAGCAGGACGTAGGGTTTTACCTCCATCGAGAGGGCCCGAACCTGGGTAAAACTTCGTGTCCCTTGCCTCTTGTTACCATCCAGCCTAGACGCACAGTTCGGGACCCCCTACCCGAGATCCGCCGTTTTTGACACCGACAACCATGTTTTGTAACCGAGTTACCGGCAACTGGCAGGAGCCATATGGTTGTCGCTTTATTGTATGCAATGCAATCGCCCTGTAATGCTTTACTTTATCACTAAGCGGTAGCGATAGTCGTGGAAGCATAAGATTGGTGAGACGACAACGATGCTACGATGGAGATCAAGGTGTCGCGCCGGTGACGATGGTGATCATGAAGGTGCTTCGGAGATGGAGATCACAAGCACAAGATAATGATGGCCATATCATATCACTTATATTGATTGCATGTGATGTTTATCTTTTATGCATCTTATCTTGCTTTGATTGACGGTAGCATTATAAGATGATCTCTCACTAAATTTCAAGATAAAAGTGTTCTCCCTGAGTATGCACCGTTGCCAAAGTTCGTCGTGCCCAGACACCATGTGATGATCGGGTGTGATAAGCTCTACGTCCATCTACAACGGGTGCAAGCCAGTTTTTGCACACGCAGAATACTAAGGTTAAACTTGACGAGCCTAGCATATGCAGATATGGCCTCGGAACACTGAGACCGAAAGGTCGAGTGTGAATCATATAGTAGATATGATCAACATAGTGATGTTCACCATTGAAAACTACTCCATTTCACGTGATGATCGGTTATGGTTTAGTTGATTTGGATCACGTGATCACTTAGAAGATTAGAGGGATGTCTTACTAAGTGGGAGTTCTTAAGTAATATGATTAATTGAACTTAAATTTATCATGTACTTAGTCCTGGTAGTATTAGCATATCTATGTTGTAGATCAATAGTTCGCGTTTAGCTCCCCTGTTTTATTTTTGATATGTTCCTAGAGAAAACTAAGTTGAAAGATGTTAGTAGCAATGATGCGGATTGGATCCGTGATCTGAGGTTTATCCTCATTGTTGCACAGAAGAATTATGTCCTTGATGCACCACTAGGTGATAGACCTATTGCAGGAGCAGATGCAAACGTCATGAACGTTTGGCTAGCTCAATATGATGACTACTTGATAGTTTAGTGCACCATGCTTAACAGCTTAGAATCGGGACTTCAAAGACCTTTTGAACGTCATGGATCATATGGATGTTCCAGGAGTTGAAGTTAATATTTCAAGCAAATACCCGAGTTGAGAGATATGAAGTCTCCAACAAGTTCTATAGCTAAAAGATGGAGGAGAATAGCTCAAGCAGTGAGCATGTGTTCAGATTGTCTGGGTACTACAATCGCTTGAATCAAGTGGGAGTTAATCTTCTAGATAAAATAGTGATTGACAGAATTCTCTAGTCACCATCACCAAGTTAGTAGAACTTCGTGATGAACTATAGTATGCAAGGGATGACAAAAACGATTCCCGGGCTTTTCATGATGATGAATTCGATGAAGGTAGAAATCAAGAAAGAGCATCAAGTGTTGATGATTAATAAGACCACTAGTTTCAAAAAAAGGGCAAAGGGAAAGAAAGGGAACTTCAAGAAGAACGGCAAGCAAGTTGCTGCTCAAGTGAAGAAGCCCAAGTCTGGACCTAAGCCTGAGACTAAGTGCTTCTACTGCAAAGGGACTGGTCACTAAAAGCGGAACTGCCCCAAGTATTTGGCGGATAAGAAGGATGGCAAAGTGAACAATGCTATATTTGATATACATGTAATTGATGTGTACTTTACTAGTGTTTATAGCAACCCCTCGATATTTGATACTGGTTCAGTTGCTAAGAGTAGTAACTCGAAACAGGAGTTGCAGAATGAACAGAGACTAGTTAAGGGTGAAGTGACGATGTGTGATGGAAGTGGTTCCAAGATTGATATGATCATCATCGCACACTCCCTATACTTTCGGGATTAGTGTTAAACCTAAATAAATGTTATTTGGTGTTTGCGTTGAGCATGGATATGATTTGATCATGTTTATTGCA
Organism: Triticum aestivum; assembly: GCF_018294505.1. Classification (NCBI taxonomy): domain Eukaryota; kingdom Viridiplantae; phylum Streptophyta; class Magnoliopsida; order Poales; family Poaceae; genus Triticum; species Triticum aestivum. The sequence continues at coordinate 649,201,610 of NC_057800.1, forward strand.
AAACGGTTATTCATTTAAGTTAGAGAATAATTGTTGTTCTGTTTACATGAATAAAACATTCTATGGTCATACACCCAATGAAAATGGTTCGTTGGATCTCGATCGTAGTGATACACATATTCATAATATTGAAGCCAAAAGATGCAAAGTTAATAATGATAGTGCAACTTATTTGTGGCACTGCCGTTTAGGTCATATTGGTGTAAAGCGCATGAAGAAACTCCATGCTGATGGACTTTTGGAATCACTTGATTATGAATCACTTGATGCTTGCAAACCATGCCTCATGGGCAAGATGACTAAGACTCCATTCTGTGAAACAATGGAGCGAGCAACTGACTTATTGGAAATAATACATACTGATGTATGCGGTCCGATGAGTGTTAAGGCTCATGGCAAGTATCGTTATTTTCTGATCTTCACAGATGATTTGAGCAGATATGAGTATATCTACTTAATGAAACACAAGTCTGAAATATTTGAAAAGTTCAAAGAATTTCAGAGTGAAGTGGAGAATCATCGTAACAAGAAAATAAAAGTCTCTACGATATGATCGCAGAGGTAAAATATTTGAGTTACGTGTTTGGCCTTCAGTTATAACAATGTGAAATAGTTTCACTACTCACGCCACCTGGAACACCACAGTGTAATGGTGTGTCCGAACGTCATAACCGTACTTTATTAGATATGGTGCGATCTATGATGTCTCTTACCGATCTACCACTATTGTTTTGGGTTTATGCATTAGAGACAGCTACATTCACATTAAATAGGGCACCATCTAAATCCGTTGAGACGACACCGTATGGACTATGGTTTGGCAAGAAACCTAAGCCGTCGTTTCTTAAAGTTTGAGGTTGCAATGCTTATGTGAAAAAGTTTCAACCTGATAAGCTCAAACCCAAATCGGAGAAGTGCATCTTCATAGGATAACCAAAAGAAAATGTTGGGTACACCTTCTATCACAGATCCAAAGGCAAGATATTCATTGCTGAGAATGGATCCTTTCTAGAGAAAGAGTTTCTCTCGAAAGAAGTGAGTGGGAGGAAAGTAGAGCTTGATGAGGTAACTATACCTGCTCCCTTATTGGAAAGTAGTTCATCACAGAAATCGGTTCCTGTGACTACTACACCAATTAGTGAGGAAGCTAATGATGATGATCATGTAACTTCAGATCAAGTTACTACCAAACCTCGTAGGTAAACCAGAGTAAGATCTGCACCAGAGTGGTACGGTAATCCTGTTCTGGAGGTCATGTTACTTGACCATGATGAGCCTACGAACTATGAGGAAGCGATGATGAGCCCAGATTCCGCAAAATGGCTTGAAGCCATGAAATCTGAGATGAGATCCATGTATGAGAACAAAGTATGGACTTTGATTGACTTGCCCATTGATCAGCGAGCCATTGAGATTAAATGGATCTTCAAGAGGAAGACGGACGCTGATAGTAGTGTTACTATCTACAAAGCTATAATTGTCGCAAAAAGGTTTTTGACAAGTTCAAGGTGTTGACTACGATGAGAGTTTCTCACTCGTATCTATGCTTAAGTCTGTCCGAATCATGTTAGCAATTGCCGCATTTTATGAAATCTGGCAAATGGATAAACAAAACTGCATTCCTTAATGGATTTATTAAAGAAGAGTTGTATATGATGCAACCAGAAGGTTTTGTCAATCCTAAAGGTACTAACAAACTATGCAAGCTCTAGCGGTCCATCTATGGACTGGTGCAAGCATCTCGGAGTTGGAATATACGCTTTGATAAGTTGATCAAATCATATAGTTTTATACAGACTTGTGGTGAAGCCTGTATTTACAAGAAAGTGAGTGGGAGCACTACAACATTTCTTATAAGTATATGTGAATGACATATTGTTGATCGGAGATAATGTAGAATTATTCTGCAAAGCATAAAGGAATGTTTGAAAGGATTTTCTCAAAGAAATACCTCGGTGAAGCTGCTTACATATTGAGCATCAAGATCTATAGAGATAGATCAAGACGCTTGATAAGTTTTTCAATGAGTACATACCTTGACAAGATTTTGAAGTAGTTCAAAATGGAACAGTCAAAGAAGGAGTTCTTGCCTTTGTTACAAGGTGTGAAGTTGAGTAAGACTCAAAACCCGACCACGGCAGAAGATAGAGAGAGAATGAAAGTCATTCCCTATGCCTCAGCCATAGGTTCTATAAAGTATGCCATGATGTGTACCAGACCTATTGTATACCCTGCCCTGTGTTTGGCAAGGGAGTACAATAGTGATCTAGGAGTAGATCACTGTACATTGGTCAAAATTATCCTTAGTGGAATAAGGATATGTTTCTTGATTATGGAGGTGACAAAAGGTTCATCGTAAAGGGTTACGTCGATGCATGTTTTGACACTGATCCAGATGACTCAAAGTCTCAATCTGGATACATATTGAAAGTGGGAGCAATTAGCTAGAGTAGCTCCGTGCAGAGCATTGTTGACATAGAAATTTGCAAAATACATATGAATCTGAATGTGGCAGACCCGTTGACTAAACTTCCCTCACAAGCAAAACATGATCACACCTTAGTACTCTTTGGGTATTAATCACATAGCGATGTGAACTAGATTATTGACTCTAGTAAACCCTTTGGGTGTTGGTCACATGACGATGCGAACTATGGGTGTTAATCACATGGTAATGTGAACTATTGATGTTAAATCACATGGCGATGTGAACTAGATTATTGACTCTAGTGCAAGTGGGAGACTGAAGGAAATATGCCCTAGAGGCAATAATAAAGTTATTATTTATTTCCTTATATCATGATAAATGTTTATTATTCATGCTAGAATTGTATTAACCGGAAACATAATACATGTGTGAATACATAGACAAACAGAGTGTCACTAGTATGCCTCTACTTGACTAGCTCGTTGATCAAATATGGTTATGTTTCCTAACCATAGACATGAGTTGTCATTTGATTAACGGGATCACATCATTAGGAGAATGATGTGATTGACTTGACCCATTCCGTTAGCATAACACTTGATCGTTTAGTTTGTTGCTATTGCTTTCTTCATGACTTATACATATTCCTATGACTATGAGATTATGCAACTCCCGTTTACCGGAGGAACACTTTGTGTGCTACCAAACGTCACAATGTAACTGGGTGATTATAAAGGTGCTCTACAGGTGTCTCTGAAGGTACTTGTTGTGTTGGCGTATTTCGAGATTAGGATTTGTCACTCCGATTGTCGGAGAGGTATCTCTGGGCCCTCTCGGTAATGCACATCACTCAAGCCTTGCAAGCATTGCAACTAATAAGTTAGTTGCGGGATGATGTATTACGGAACGAGTAAAGAGACTTGCCGGTAATGAGATTGAACTACGTATTGAGATACCGACGATCGAATCTCGGGCAAGTAACATACCAATGACAAAGGGAACAACGTATGTTGTTATGCGGTCTAACCGATAAAGATCTTCGTAGAATATGTGGGAGCCAATATGAGCATCCAGGTTCCGCTATTTGTTATTGACCGGAGACATGTCTCGGTCATGTCTACATAGTTCTCGAACCCGTAGGGTCCGCACGCTTAAAGTTTCGGTGACGATTGTATTATGAGTTTATGTTATTTGATGTACCAAAGGTAGTTCGGAGTCCCGGATAAGATCGGGGACATGACGAGGAGTCTCGAAATGGTCGAGACGTAAAGATCGATATATTGGACAGCTTACTCGGACATCAGAAAGGTTTCGAGTGATTCGGGTATTTTCGGGGGTACCGGGGAGTTACGGGAATACGAGGAAGAAGTAATGGGCCTCATGGGCCAAGTGGTGGAAGAGAGGAGGCAGGGCGTGCGGCCCCCCTAGCCCAAACCGAATTGGACTAGGAGGCCGGACCCCCTTTCCTCTTTTTCCTCCTTGTCCTTCCTTCTCCTTCTGCTCCTTCCTTTCCTCCTCCTAGTAGGAGTAGGAAAGGGGAGTCCTACTCCTACTAGGAGGAGGACTCCTCATCCTGGCGCGCCCATTGAGGGCCGGCCGGCCTCCCCCCTTGCTCCTTTATATACAGGGGCAGGGGGCACCTCTAGACACACAAGTTGATCAGTTGATCTCTCCCAGCCATGTGCGGTGCCCCCCTCCACCATATTCCACCTCGGTCATATCGTAGCGGTGCTTAGGCGAAGCCCTGCGTCGGTAGCAACATCATCACTGTCACCATGCCGTCGTGCTGACGGAACTCTCCCGTGAAGCTCTGCTGGATCGGAGTTCGCAGGACGTCATCGAGCTGAATGTGTGCTGAACTCAGAGGTGCCGTGCGTTCGGTACTTGGATCGGTCGGATCGTGAAGACGTTCGACTACATCAACCGCGTTGTGCTAACGCTTCCGCTTTCGGTCTACGAGGGTACGTGGACAACACTCTCCCCTCTCGTTGCTATGTATCACCATGATCTTGCGTGTGCGTAGGAATTTTTTGAAATTACTACGTTCCCCAACACCACGTGGGGTCCACAAGGCAGGGGGCACGCCCCAGGGGGGTGGGCGCGCCCTGGACCCTCGTGGCCAGGTGGTGTGGCCCCTAGTGTGTTCTCAGCGCCAGATATTCTTAAATATTCTACAAAAAATCATATATAATTTTCAGGACATTTGGAGAACTTTTATTTTGGGGGTATTTTTTTATTGCAAGGATAATTCAGAAAATAGACAGAAAATACTATTTTTGCTTTATTTAATCTAAATAATAGAAAGTAAAAAGAGGGTACAGAGGGTTGTGCTTTCTAACTTCATCCATCTCATGCTCATAAAAAAGGAATCCATTAACAAGGTTGATCAAGTCTTGTTAACAAACCCTTTCCGAATAACATGAAACCGGAGAATTTTTTAATAACACTAAGTTACCTCAACGGGGATATGCATGTCCCCAACAATAAGAATATCATATTTCTTCTTGACAGTAGGAAGAGGGAATTCAAAACCTCCAATAATGATCGTTGAATTTTTTTTCCAATAGAATTGATACTGTTAACTTGAGGTTGTTTCCTCGAAAACTGTACCGTATGCTCATTACCATTAACATGAAAAGTGACATTGCCTTTGTTGCAATCAATAACAGCCCCTGTAGTATTCAAAAAGGGTCTACCAAGAATAATATAGATACTATCATCCTCGGGAATATCAAGAATAACAAAGTCCGTTAAATAGTAACGTTTGCAACCACAACAGGCATATCCTCACAAATACCGACAGGTATAGCAGTTGATTTATCAGCCATTTGCAAAGATATTTCAGTAGGTGTCAACTTATTCAAATCAAGTCTACGATATAAAGAGAGAGGCATAACACTAACACCGGCTCCAAGATCACATAAAGCAGTTTTAACATAGTTTCTTTTAATGGAGCATGGTATAGTTGGTACTCCTGGATCTCCAAATTTCTTAGGTATTCCATCTTTAAAAGTATAATTGGCAAGCATGGTGGAAATTTCAGCTTTTGGTATCTTCCTTTTATTTGTAACAATATCTTTCATATACTTAGAATAAGGATTTATTTTAAGCATATCAGTCAAACGCGTACGTAAAAAGATAGGTCTAATCATTTCAGCAAAGCACTCAAAATCCTCACCATCCTTTTTCTTGGATGATTTAGGGGGAAAAGGCATGGGTTTCTGAACCCATGGTTCTCTTTCTTTACCGTTCTTCCTAGCAACGAAGTCTATCTTATCATAACGTTGATTCTTTGATTGTGGGTTATCAAGATCAACAGCAAGTTCAATCTCTACATCATTGTTATTGCTAGGTTGATCATCAACATGAACATCATCATTAACATTATCACTAGGTTCATGTTCATTGCTAGATTGTGTTTCAGCATCAGAAATAGAAATATCATTGGGATTCTCAGGTATGTCAACAACAGGTTCACTAGAAGCATGCAAATTCCTATCATTTTTCTTTTTCTTCTTTTTAGAAGGACTAGGTGCATCAACATTAGTTCTCTGAGAATCTTGCTCAATTCTCTTAGGGTGGCCCTCGGGATACAAAGGTTCCTGGGTCATTCTACCCCCTCTAGTCACAACTCTAACAGTATTATCATTTTTATTATTATTTAATTCATTGAGCAAATCATTCTGAGCTTTAAGCACTTGTTCTACTTGAGTGGTAACCATAGAAGCATGTTTACTAATAAGTTTAAGCTCACATTTAACTCTAGACATATAATCACTCAAGTGTTCAATCATATAAGCATTACATTTCAATTATCTACCAACATAAGCATTGAAGTTTTCTTGTTTAACAATAAAATTATCAAACTCATCTAAGCATTGGCTAGCAGACTTATAACGAGGAATATCACCTTCATCAAATCTACAGAGAGAATTTACCTTTACTACCTGTGTAGGGTTATCAACACCATGTATCTCTTCAATAGGTGGTAAATTCTTAACATCTTCAGCTTTAATACCTTTTTCTTTCATAGATTTCTTTGCCTCTTGCATATCTTCAGGACTGAGATAGAATACCCCTTTTCTTCGGAGTTGGCTTAGGGGTTGGTTCAGGAAGTGCCCAATCATTATCATTACTCAACATATTATTCATTAGCAATTCAACTTGATCAACAGTTCTTTTCCTGAAAACACAACCAGCACAACTATCCAGGTGGTCTCTGGAAGCATCGGTTAGTCCATTATAAAAGATATCAAGTATTTCATTTTTCTTGAGAGGATGATCAGGCAAAGCATTAAGTAATCGGAGAAGCCTCCCCCAAGCTTGTGGGAGACTCTCTTCTTCAATTTGCACAACATTATATATTTACCTTAATGCAGCTTGTTTCTTATGAGCAAGGAAATATTCAGCAGAGAAGTAATAAATCATATCCTGGGGACTATGCACACAACCAGGAGCAAGAGAATTAAACCATGTTTTAGCATCACCCTTTCATGAGAGCGGAAATAACTTAAGGATATAGTAGTAACGAATTTTTTCCTCATGAGTGAATAGGGTGGCTATATCATTCAATTTAGTAAGATGTACCACAACAGTTTCAGATTCATAGCCATAAAAGGATCAGATTCAACCAAAGTAATTAATCAGGATCGACAGAGAAATCATAATCCTTATCAGAAATACAGATAGGTGAAATAGCAAAAGCAGGGTCATATTTCATTCTAGCATTCAAAGACTTTTCTTTCAGCTTAGCTAATAGTTTCTTAAGATCATATCTATCTTTGCAAGCTAAAAGATCTCTAGCAGTTTCTTCATCCATAACATAACCCTCAGGCACATCAGGCAATTCATATCTAGGGGGAGAATCTTCATCATCACTTTCATCAATATTGTCAGTTTCAATAATTTCATTCTCTCTAACCCTAGCAAGTTGTTCATCAAGAAATTCACCTAATGGCATAGTATTATCAAGCATAGAAGTAGTTTCATCATAAGCATCATGCATAACAGAAGTGGCATCATCAATAACATGCGACATATCAAAATCAATAGCAGGAGTAGGTGTCGCAAGCTTACTCAAAACAGAAGGTGAATCAAGTGCAGAGCTAGATGGCAATCCCTTACCTCCCCTCGTAGTTGAGGGAAAAATCTTGGTTCTTTCATCTTTCAAGTTCCTCATAGTGATCAACAGATATAAATCCCAAGTGACTCAAAGAATATATATATGCTCCCCGACAACGGCGCTAGAAAATAGTCTTGATAACCCACAAGTATAGGGGATCGCAACAGTTTTTCAGGGTAGAGTATTCAACCCAAATTTATTGATTTGACACAAGGGGAGCCAAAGAATATTCTCAAGTATTAACAGTTGAGTTGTCAATTCAACCACACCTAAAAGACTTAATATATGCAGCAAAGTATTTAGTAGCAAAGTAATATGGAAGTAAGGGTAATGGTGGCAAAAGTAACATTATTGGTTTTGTAGTGATTGTAACAGTGGCAACGAAAAAGTAACTAAGCAAAGATCAATATGTGAAAAGCTCATGGCCAATGGATCAGTGATGGATAATTATGTCGGATGTGATTCCTCATGCAACAGTTATAACACAGGGTGACACAGAACTAGCTCCAGTTCATCAATGTAATGTAGGCATGTATTTCGAATATAGTCATACGTGCTTATGGAAAAGAACTTGCATGGCATCTTTTGTCCTACCCTCCTGTGGCAGCGGGGTCCTATTGGAAACTAAGGGATATTAAGGCCTCCTTTTAATAGAGTACCAGAACAAAACATTAACACTTAGTGAATACATGAACTCCTCAAACTATAGTCATCACCGGGAGTGGTCCCAATTATTGTCACTTCGGGGTTACCGGATCATAACACATAGTAGGTGACTATTGACTTGCAAAATAGGATCAAGAACTCACATATATTCATGAAAACATAATAGGTTCAGATCTGAAATCATGGCACTCGGGCCCTAGTGACAAGCATTAAGCATAGCAAAGTCATAGCAACATCAATCTTAGAACACAATAGATACTAGGGATCAAACCCTAACAAAACTAACTCGATTACATGATAAATCTCATCCAACCCATCACCTTCCAGCAAGCCTACAATGGAATTACTCACGCACGGCGGTGAGCATCATGAAATTGGTGATGTAGGAAGGTTGATGATGACGACGGCGACGGATTCCCCTCTCCGGAGCCCCAAACGGACTCCAGATCAGCCCTCCTGAGAGAGATTAGGGCTTGGCGGTGGCTCTGTATCGTAAAACGTGATGAATCCTTCTCTCTGATTTTTTTTCTCCCCGAACATGAATTTATAGAGTTGGAGTTGACGTCGGTGGAGCCCCAGGGGGCCCACGAGGCAGGGGGGTGCTCCCCAGGGGGGTGGGCGCGCCCTCCACCCTCGTGGACAGGGTGCCCTGATACGTCTCCAACGTATCTATAATTTTTGTTTGCTCCATGCTATATTATCTACTGTTTTGGATGTTTATGGGCTTTATTATACACTTTAAAATCATTTTTGGGACTAACCTATTAACCCAGAGCCCAGTGCCAGTTTCTGTTTTTACCTTGTTTTAGAATATCGCACAAAAGGAAAATCAAACAGAGTCCAATTGACCTGAAACTTCACGGAACTTATTTTTGGAAGGAAAGCAACCTGGGAGACTTGGAGTCCACGTCAAGGGAGCTTCGAGGAAGCCACGAGGTAGGGGGCGCGCCCACCCCCCTGGGCGCGCCCTCCACCCTCATGCCCCCTGGCGTACTTCTTCCGCCTATATATCTCCATATACCCTAAAAACATCAGGGAGCACAATAGATCGGGAGTTCCGCCGCCAGAAGCCACCGTAGCCACCGAAAACCAATCTAGACCCATTTTGGCACCCTGCCGGAGGGGGCAATCCCTCTCCGGTGGCCATCTTCATCATCCCGGTGCTCTCCATGATGAGGAGGGAGTAGTTCTACCTCGAGGCTGAGGGTATGTACCAGCAGCTATGTGTTTGATCTCTCTCTCTCTCTCGTGTTCTTGAGGTGATACGATCTTGATATATCGTGAGCTTTGCTATTATATTTGGATCCTATGATGTTTTCTCCCCCCTCTACTCTCTTGTAATGGATTGAGTTTTCCCTTTGAAGTTATCTTATCGGATTGAGTCTTTAAAGATTTGAGAACACTTGATGTATGTCTTGCCGTGCGTATCTGTGGTGACAATGGGATACCACGTGATTCACTTGATGTATGTTTTGGTGATCAACTTGCGGGTTCCGCCCATGAACCTGTGCATAGGGGTTGGCACACGTTTTCGTCGTGATTCTCCGGTAGAATCCTTGGGGCACTCTTTGAGGTCCTATGTGTTGGTTGAATAGATGAATCTGAGATTGTGTGATGCATACCGTATAATCATGCCCACAGATACTTGAGGTGACATTGGAGTATCTAGGTGACATTAGGGTTTTGGTTGATTTGTGTCTTAAGGTGTTATTCTAGGACGAACTCTAGGGTTGTTTGTGACACCTATAGGAATAGCCCAACGGATTGATTGGAAAGAATAACTTTGAGGTGGTTTCGTACCCTACCATAATCTCTTCGTTTGTTCTCCGCTATTAGTGACTTTGGAGTGACTCTTTCTTTAATGTTGAGGGATAGTTATGTGATCCAATTATGTTATTATTGTTGAGAGGACTTGCACTAGCGAAAGTATGAACCCTAGGCCTTGTTTCAACGCATTGCAATACCGTTTGTGCTCACTTTTATCATTAGTTACCTTGCTGTTTTTATATTTTCAGATTACAAAAACTATTATCTACCATCCATATACCACTTGTATCATTATCTCTTCGCCGAACTAGTGCACTGATACAATTTACCATTGTATTGGGTGTGTTGGGGACACAAGAGACTCTTTGTTATTTGATTTCAGGGTTGCTTGAGAGAGACCATATTCATCCTACGCCTCCTACGAATTGATAAACCTTAGGTCATCCACTTGAGGGAAATTTGCTACTGTCCTACAAACCTCTGCACTTGGAGGCCCAACAACGTCTACAAGAAGAACGTTGTGTAGTAGACATCAAGCTCTTTTCTGGCACCGTTGCCGGGGAGGTGAGTGCTTGAAGGTATATCTTTAGATCTTGCAATCGAGTCTTTTAGTTTCTTGTTTTATCACTAGTTTAGTTTATAAAAGAAAATTACAAAAAAATGGAATTAAGTTTGCCTCATACACTTCATCTTTTTAATATCTTTCGTGAGTATGAACGAAAGGAAAATTGTGCCAAAGTGTTAGAAGAAGAATGCATTAAAATGTTTGGCACTAAATCTTTGAATGATGAGCATGATTGCAATGTTGTTAGTATGAATTCCTTGAATATCCATGGTACTAATGATGATTGCACTAGTTATGATGAAAATGCCTCCTATAAACATGTCAATTTTTCTGGAGTGCATTGGGTTTGCAAGTACACACCAAATAGGGAAGATAGATATTGCAAGAGGCATAAGTACTTAGAAACTAAATTGTTGCAAGAGAGTCTTGATGATTGTGCTGAAAAATTCAATATTTTTTGCACCCCTTGTGAACTTTGCAATGAACATGGTCATTTAAATCTCCAATGCAAATTGTTTCATGACCGAATCGTATCCAAAAATTGTGATAATTTGATTACCCTTGAGCATCATAAAGAACTTAGTCTTCTTTTGGGGTATGAGGAAATGAAACGTATAACTGAGGGTATTCCAAAGTTTAATCTTGATAGATTTCTTGATTTTGATCTAGAGAAGATCTATATGTATTGTGCGGTGAATTGCATTGAAAATCCTTGTATTGCCAATTACATAAAGAAAAGAAAGCAAATAGAAGATGAAGAGAACACTAATGAAAGGGAATAGACTTCCCAATATTATCCTATTATTTCTTATGATGAATCGGGTAACGAGGAGGAGCCTCCTATTCAACCAATCTCATTAATAAGGAGCTCCAAAAAGAGGATTGAACCCACACATGATGTGGTGAAGAAGAAGAAAAGAAAAAGGAAGAGAGGTAAAAAGATATCTCTCCCAAATAATGCTGATCCTATTACTATTGTGCCTCGTGAAAATATAATTGTGGAAGATAATGATACTTCTTATGATCTTGAAAATCTTTTTGGCACTTGCTTGGAAGAATACGATAATTGCTATACTATCGGTGATATCCATACTATTAATGATGAGAGTGATTATGCTTATGATATGAAAAGGCCCAAGCTTGGGGATGCTATGTTTGATGAAGATGATGTTTTTGAGAATATATTTGCTGCAATTAATGTTGGTCCCAATCTTGGGGATGCTACGTTTAATGAAGATGATATTTTTAGTCTCCCAAGTCTTGATATGCAAATTTATAATGATGATAGCATGCCTCCTACTTATGATGATTATTGTGATAATACTTATGCTATAAAAAGTAGTGATTATATTTATAAAAATTGTCATGATTATGATTACCCTTTTTCTGAACATTACTCTTTTAATATGGAAACAATTTATAGTATTCGAGTTTCTTATGATACTTCCACTATTTCGAATGAGAAGAATTTTGCTTATGTGGAGAGTAATAAAATTTCTATGCTTGTAGATCATGAAAAGAATGCTTTAGGTGCTGGTTATATTGTTGAATTCATTCATGATGCTACTGAAAATTATTATCAGGGAGAAACATATGCTTGTAGGAATTGCAATAATATCAAGTTTCCTCTCTATGTGCTTAAAGTTTTGAAGTTATGCTTGTTTTGCCCTCCTATGCTAGTTGATTATTGTTCCCATAAGTTGTTTGCTCACAAAATCCCTATGCATAGGAAGAGGGTTAGGCTTAAATGTGCTAGCCACATTCTTCATGATGCTCTCTTTATGTTTCATTTCTTACCCTTTATGTGAGCATCGTTGAGATCATCATGCCTAGCTAGGGGCGTTAAATGATAGCGCTTGTTGGGAGGCAACCCAACTTTATTTTTGTTCCTTACTTTTTGTTCCTGTTTAGTAATAGATAAATTATCTAGCCTCTTCTATGATTGAGTTTTTATGTTTTAATTAGTGTTTTTGCCAAGTAGAACCGTTGGGAAGACTTGGGGAAAGTCTTGTTGATCATGCTGTAAAAAACAAAAACTTTAGCGCTCACGAGAATTGCTGCCATTTTTATTTGGAGAGTGATATTTAGTTAATTCTTTTTGAAGATGATTAATAGATAAATTACTCACGTCCAGAAATTTATTTGAGAATTTTATGAGTTCCATAAGTATACGTTTGATCCAGATTACTACAGACTGTTCTGTTTTTGACAGATTCTGTTTTTCATGTGTTGTTTACTTATTTTGATGAATCTATGCCTAGTAAAGTAGTTTATAAACCATAGAGAAGTTGGAATACAGTAGGTTTAACACCAATATAAATAAATAATGAGTTCATTACAGTACCTTGAAGTGGTGTTTTGTTTTCTTTCGCTAACGGAGCTCACGAGTTTTCTACTTTAAGTTTTGTGTTGTGAAGTTTTCAAGTTTTGGGTAAAGATTCGATGGACTATGGAACAAGGAGTGGCAAGAGCCTAAGATTGGGGATGCCGAAGGCATCCCAAGGTAATATTCAAGGACAACCAAGAGCCTAAGCTTGGGGATGCCCCGGAAGGCATCCCCTCTTTCGTCTTCGTTCATCGGTAATTTTACTTGGAGCTATATTTTTATTCGCCACATGATATGTGTTTTGCTTGGATCATAATTTTATTTTATTTTGATTTGATTTCTGTTTAAATAAAGTATCAAGGTCTGAAATTATTAAATGGAAGAGTCTTCACATAGTTGCATAATTATTCGACTACTCATTGATCTTCACTTATATCTTTTGGAGTAGTTTGTCATTCGCTCTAGAGCTTCACTTATATCTTTTAGAGCACGGTGGTGGTTTTATTTTGTGGAAATAGATGAACTCTCATGCTTCACTTATATTATTTTGAGAGTCTTTAGAATAGCATGGTAATTTTCTTAAATAATCCTAATATGCTAGGCATCCAAGAATAGTAAAACTTTCATATAAGTGTGTTGAATACTAAGAGAAGTTTGATGCTTGATGATTGTTTTGAGATATGGAGGTAATAATATCAAAGTCGTGCTAGTTGAGTAGTTTTGAATTTGAGAAATGCTTGTGTTGAAGTTTGCAAGTCCCATAGCATGCACGTATGGTAAACATTGTGTAACAAATTTGAAACATGAGGTGTTATTTGATTGTCTTCCTTATGAGTGGCGGTCGGGGACGAGCGATGGTCTTTTCCTACCAATCTAGACCCCTAGGAGCATGTGCGTAGTGCCGAGGTTTTTGATGACTTGTAGATTTTTGCAATAAGTATGTGAGTTCTTTATGACTAATGTTGAGTCCATGGATTATACGCACTCTCACCCTTCCATCCTTGCTAGCCTCTTCGGTACCGTGCATTGCCCTTTCTCACATTGAGAGTTGGCGCAAACTTCGCCGGTGCATCCAAACCCCGTGATATGATACGCTCTTTCACACATAAACCTCCTTATATCTTCCTCAAAACAGCCACCATACCTACCTATTATGGCATTTCCATAGCCATTCCGAGATATACCGCCATGCAACTTTCCACCGTTCCGTTTATTATGACACACATCATCATTGTCATATTGCTTTGCATGATTATGTAGTTGACATAGTATTTGTGGCAAAGCCATCGTTCATAATTCTTTCATACATGTCACTCTTGGTTCATTGCATATCTCGGTACACTGCCGGAGGCATTCATATAGAGTCATATCTTGTTCTAGTATCGAATTGTAATCATTGAGTTGTAAATAAATAGAAGTGTGATGATCATCATTTTCTAGAGCATTGTCCCAAGTGAGGAAGAAAAAAATAAGAAGAGAAAGGCCATAAAAAGAGAAGGCCCAAAAAAAGAGAAAGGCCATAAAAAAAGAGAAGGCCCAAAAAATGAGAGAAAAAGAGAGAAGGGACAATGCTACTATCCTTTGCCACACTTGTGCTTCAAAGTAGCACCATAATCTTCATGATAGAGAGTCTTTTGTTTTGTCACTTTCATATACTAGTGGGAATTTTCATTATAGAACTTGGCTTGTATATTCCAACAATGGGCCTCCTCAAGTTCCCTAGGTCTTCATGAGCAAGCAAGTTGGATGCACACCCACTTAGTTTCTTTTGTTGAGCTTTCATACATTTATAGCTCTAGTGCATCCGTTGCATGGCAATCCCTACTCCTTGAATTAACATCAATCGGTGGGCATCTCCATAGCCCATTGATTAGCCTCGTTGATGTGAGACTTTCTCCTTTTTTGTCTTCTCCACATAACCCCCCTCATTATATTCTATTCCACCCATAGTGCTATGTCCATGGCTCGCGCTCATATATTGCATGAAAGTTTATAGGTTTGAGATTACTAAAGTATGAAACAATTGCTTGGCTTGTCATCGGGGTTGTGCATGATGAGAGCATTCTTGTGTGACGAAAATGGAGCATGACTAAACTATATGATTTTGTAGGGATGAACTTTCTTTGGCCATGTTATTTTGAGAAGACATAATTGCTTAGTTAGTATGCTTGAAGTATTATTATTTTTATGTCAACATGAACTTTTGTCTTGAATCTTTCGGATCTAAATATTCATGCCACAATTAAGAAGAATTACATTGAAATTATGCCAAGTAGCATTCCACATCAAAAATTCTGTTTTTATCATTTACCTACTCGAGGACGAGCGGGAATTAAGCTTGGGGATGCTGATACGTCTCCAACGTATCTATAATTTTTGATTGCTTCATGCTATATTATCTACTGTTTTGGATGTTTATGGGCTTTATTATACACTTTTATATTATTTTTGGGACTAACCTATTAACCCAGAGCCCAGTGCCAGTTTCTGTTTTTACCTTGTTTTAGAATATCACAGAAAAGGAAAATCAAACGGAGTCCAATTGACCTGAAACTTCATGGAACTTATTTTTGGAAGGAAAGCAACCCGGGAGACTTGGAGTCCACGTCAAGGGAGCTTCGAGGAAGCCACAAGGTAGGGGGGGCGCGCCCACCCCCCTGGGCGCGCCCTCCACCCTAGTGGGCCCCTCGTGGCCCCCCTGACGTACTTCTTCCACCTATATATCTCCATATACCCTAAAAACATCCAGGGGCACAATAGATCGGGAGTTCCGCCGCCACAAGCCTCCGTAGCCACCGAAAACCAATCTAGACCCATTCTGGCACCCTGCTGGAGGGGGCAATCCCTCTCCAGTGGCCATCTTCATCATCCCGGTGCTCTCCATGATGAGGAGGGTGTAGTTCTCCCTCGGGGCTGAGGGTATGTACCAGTAGCTATGTGTTTGATCTCTCTGTCTTGTGTTCTTGAGGCGATACGATCTTGATGTATCGCGAGCTTTGCTATTATATTTGGATCCTATGGTGTTTTCTCCCCCCTCTACTCTCTTGTAATGGATTGAGTTTCCCCTTTGAAGTTATCTTATCGGATTGAGTCTTTAAAGATTTGAGAACACTTGATGTATGTCTTGCCGTGCGTATCTGTGGTGACAATGGGATACCACGTGATTCACTTGATGTATGTTTTGGTGATCAACTTGCGGGTTCCGCCCATGAACCTATGCATAGGGGTTGGCACACGTTTTTGTCGTGATTCTCCGGTAGAATCTTTGGGACACTCTTTGAGGTCCTATGTGTTGGTTGAATAGATGAATCTGAGATTGTGTGATGCATATCGTATAATCATGCCCACGGGTACTTGAGGTGACATTGGAGTATCTAGGTGACATTAGGGTTTTGGTTGATTTGTGTCTTAAGGTGTTATTCTAGTACAAACTCTAGGGCTGTTTGTGACACCTATAGGAATAGCCCAACGGATTGATTGGAAAGAATAACTTTTAGGTGGTTTCGTACCCTACCATAATCTCTTCATTTGTTCTTCGCTATTAGTGACTTTGGAGTGACTCTTTGTTGCATGTTGAGGGATAGTTATGTGATCCAATTATTTTATTATTGTTGAGAGGACTTGCACTAGCGAAAGTATGAACCATAGGCCTTGTTTCAACGCATTGCAATACCATTTGTGCTCACTTTTATCATTGGTTACCTTGTTGTTTTTATATTTTCAGATTATAAAAACTATTATCTACCATCCATATACCACTTGTATCATCATCTCTTTGCCGAACTAGTGCACCGATACAATTTACCATTGTATTGGGTGTGTTGGGGACACAAGAGACTCTTTGTTATTTGGTTGCAGGGTTACTTGAGAGAGACCATCTTCATCTTACGCCTCCTACGGATTGATAAACCTTAGGTTATCCACTTGAGGGAAATTTGCTACTGTCCTACAAACCTCTGCACTTGGAGGCCCAACAACGTCTACAAGAAGAAGGTTGTGTAGTAGACATCATGCCCCCTGGTGTTGATTCTTTCGCCAGTATTTTTTATAAATTCCAAAAATATCCCCCGTGAAGTTTCAGGTAATTTTGAGAACTTTTATTTCTGCACAAAAATAACACCATGGCAATTCTGCTGAAAATAGCGCCAGTCCGGGTTAGTTCCATTCAAATCATGCAAGTTAGAGTCCAAGACAAGGGCAAAAGTGTTTGGAAAAGTAGATACGATGGAGACGTATCAAACGCGGAGGCACCATCCGTTCGGCGCTAGATCAGATCTTTCGCGATTTGAATTGCCGCGAGTACGACTCCATCAACCGTGTTCCTCGCAATGCTTCCGCTTAGCGATCTTCAAGGGTATGAAGATGCACTCCCCCTCTCTCGTTGCTAGCATTTCCTAGATTGATCTTGGTGACACGTAGGATTTTTTTGAATTATTACTACGTTTCCCAACCAAGGCCTTCTTTTAATAGAGAACCAGAACAAAGCATTAACACATGGTGAATACATGAACTCCTCAAACTACGGTCATCACTGGGAGTGGTCTCGACTATTGTCACTCCGGGGTTGTTGGATCATAACACATAGTATGTGACTATAACTTGCAAGATCGGATCTAGAACATGGATATAATGGTGATAACATAACCGGTTCATATCTGAAATCATGGCACATGAGCCTAAAGTGATAAGCATTAAGCATGGCAAAGTCATGGTAACATCAATCTCAGAACATAATGGATACTAGGGATCAAGCCCTAACAAAACTAACTCGATTACATGATGAATCTCAACCAACTCCTCACCGACCAGCGAGCCTACGAAGGAATTACTCACTCCTGGTGGGGAGCATCATGGAATTGGCGATGGAGAAGGGTTGGTGATGACGAAGAACAAAGATCCCCCTCTTTGTATGAAGGAAATATGCCCTAGAGGCAATAATAAAGTTATTATTTATTTCCTTATTTCATGATAAATGTTTATTATTCATGCTAGAATTGTATTAACCGGAAACATAATACATGTGTGAATACATAGACAAACAGAGTGTCACTAGTATGCCTCTACTTGACTAGCTCATTGATCGAAGATGGTTATGTTTCCTAACCATAGACATGAGTTGTCATTTGATTAACGGGATCACATCATTAGGAGAATGATGTGATTGACTTGACCCATTCTGTTAGCTTAGCACTTGATCGTTTAGTTTGTTGCTATTGCTTTCTTCATAACTTATACATGTTCCTATGACTATGAGATTATGCAACTCCCGTTTACCAGAGGAACACTTTGTGTGCTACCAAACGTCACAACGTAACTGGGTGATTATAAAGGTGCTCTACAGGTGTCTCTGAAGGTACTTGTTGGGTTGGCGTATTTCGAGATTAGGATTTGTCACTCCGATTGTCGGAGAGGTATCTCTGGGCCCTCTCGGTAATGCACATCACTCAAGCCTTGCAAGCATTGCAACTAATAAGTTAGTTGACGGATGATGTATTACGAAACGAGTAAAGAGACTTGCCGGTAACGAGATTGAACTAGGTATTAAGATACCGACGATCGAATCTCGGGCAAGTAACATACCGATGACAAAGGGAACAACGTATGTTGTTGTGCGGTCTGACCGATAAAGATCTTCGTAGAATATGTAGGAGCCAATATGAGCATCCAGGTTCCGCTATTGGCTATTGACCGGAGACGTGTCTCGGTCATGTCTACATAGTTCTCGAACCCGTAGGGTCCGCACGCTTAAAGTTCGGTGACGATCATAATTAGGGTTTTTGTGTTTTGATGTACCGAAGGTTGTTCGGAGTCCCGGATGTGATCACGGACATGACTAGGAGTCTTGAAATGGTCGAGACATAAAGATTGATATATTGGAAGCCTATATTTGGATATCAGAAACGTTCCAGGTGAAATCGGGATTTTACCGGAGTACCGGGGGGTTACCGGAACCCCCCAGGGGTTATTGGGCCTACATGGACCATAAGGGAGAAGAGGAGGGCCGGCCAGGGCAGGCCGCGCCCCCTCCCCCCTAGTCCGAATAGGACAAGGAAGGGGGGGCGCCCCCCTTTCCTCTTTCTCCCTTCCCCCTTCCTTTTCCAACAAGGCAAGAGGGGGGAGTCCTACTCCCGGTGGGAGTAGGACTCCTCCAGGCGCACCCCTAGGGCCGGCCACACCTCCCCCTCTCCCTCCTTTATATACGGGGGCAAGGGGGCACCCCATGACACACAAGTTGATCTTCGTGATCGTTCCTTAGCCGTGTGCGGTGCCCCCTTCCACCATATTCCACCTCGGTTATATCGTAGCGGTGCTTAGGCGAAGCCCTGCGTCGGTAGAACATCATCACCGTCATCACACCGTCATGCTGACGAAACTCTCCCTCAACGTTTTGCTGGATCGGAGCTCGAGGGACGTCACCGAGTTGAACATGTGCAGAACTCGGAGGTGCCATACGTTCGGTACTTGGATCGGTCGGATCGGGAAGACGTACGACTACTTCCTCTATGTTGTGTCAAGCTTCCATTGTCGGTCTACGAGGGTACGTAGACAACACTCTCCCCTCTCGTTGCTATGCATCTCCATGATCTTGCGTGTGCGTAGGATTTTTTTTGAAATTACTACGTTCTCCAACAGTGGCATCCAAACCTAGGTTTTATGCGTTGATGTTGTGCACGAGTAGAACACAAGTGAGTTGTGGGCGATATAAGTCATACTGCTTACCAGCATGTCATACTTTGGTTTGGCGGTATTGTTGGATGAAGTGGCCCAGACCGACATTACGCGTACGCTTACACGAGACTGGTTCTACCGACGTGCTTTGCACAAAGGTGGCTGGCGGGTGTCAGTTTCTCCAACTTTAGTTGAACCAAGTGTGGCTGCGCCCGGTCCTTGCGAAGGTTAAAACAGCACCAACTTGACAAACTATCGTTGTGGTTTTGATGCGTAGGTAAGAATGGTTCTTGCTAAGCCCGTAGCAGCCACGTAAAACTTGCAACAACAAAGTAGAGGACGTCTAACTTGTTTTTACAGGGCATGTTGTGATGTGATATGGTCAAGACATGATGCTAAATTTTATTGTATGAGATGATCATGTTTTGTAACCGAGTTATCGGCAACTGGCAGGAGCCATATGGTTGTCGCTTTATTGTATGCAATGCAATTGCGCTGTAATGCTTTACTTTATCACTAAGCGGTAGCGATAGTCGTGGAAGCATAAGATTGGCGAGACGACAACGATGCTACGATGGTGATCAAGGTGTCGCACCGGTGATGATGGTGATCATGACGGTGCTTCGGAGATGGAGATCATAAGCAGAAGATGATGATGGCCATATCATATCACTTATATTGATTGCATGTGATGTTTATCTTTTATGCACCTTATCTTGCTTTGATTGACGGTAGCATTATAACATGATCTCTCACTAAATTTCAAGATAAAAGTGTTCTCCCTGAGTATGCACCGTTGCCAAAGTTCGTCGTGCCCAGACACCACGTGATGATCGGGTGTGATAAGCTCTACGTCCATCTACAATGGGTGCAAGCCAGTTTTGCACACGCAGAATACTCAGGTTAAACTTGACGAGCCTAGCATATGCAGACATGGCCTCGGAACACTGAGACCAAAAGGTCGAGCATGAATCATATAGTAGATATGATCAACATATTGATGTTCACCATTGAAAGCTACTCCATTTCACGTGATGATCGGTTATGGTTTAGTTGATTTGGATCACGTGATCACTTAGAAGATTAGAGGGATGTCTTTTTAAGTGGGAGTTCTTAAGTAATATGATTAATTGAACTTAAATTTATCATGAACTTAGTCCTGGTAGTATTACCATATCTATGTTGTAGATCAATAGCTCGCGTTGTTGCTTCCCTATGTTTATTTTGATATGTTCCTAGAGAAAAACTAAGTTGAAAGATGTTAGTAGCAATGATGCGGATTGGATCCGAGATCTGAGGTTTATCCTCATTGCTATACAGAAGAATTATGTCCTTGATGCATCGCTAGGTGACAGACCTATTGCAGGAGCAGATGCAGACGTTATGAATGTTTAGCTAGCTCAGTATGATGACTACTTGATTGTTTAGTGCACCATGCTTAACGGCTTAGAATCGGGACTTCAAAGACGTTTTGAACGTCATGGACCATATGAGATGTTCCAGGAGTTGAAGTTAATATTTCAAGCAAATACACGAGTTGGGAGATATGAAATCTCCAACAAGTTCTATAGCTAAAAGATGGAGGAGAATAGCTCAAGCAGTGAGCATGTGCTCAGATTGTCTGGGTACTACAATCGCTTGAATCAAGTGGGAGTTAATCTTGCAGATAAGATAGTGATTGACAGAATTCTCTAGTCACCATCACCAAGTTAGTTGAACTTCGTGATGAACTATAATATGCAAGGGATAACGGAAACGATTCCCAAGCTCTTCGTGATGCTGAAATCGACGAAGGTAGACATCAAGAAAACCATCAAGTGTTGATAGTTAACAAGACCACTAGTTTCAAGAAAAAGGGAAAAAGGAAGAAGGGGAACTTCAAGAAGAACGGCAAGCGAGTTGCTGCTCAAGTGAAGAAGCCCAAGTCTGGACCTAAGCCTGAGACTGAGTGCTTCTACTGCAAAGGAACTGGTCACTGGAAGCGGAACTGCCCCAAGTATTTGGCGGATAAGAAGGATGGCAAAGTGAACAAAGATATATTTGATATACATGTTATTGATGTATACTTTACTAGTGTTTATAGCAACCCCTAAGTATTTGATACTAGTTCCGTTGCTATGATTAGTAACTAAAAACGGGAGTTGCAGAATAAACAGAGACTAGTTAAGGCTGAGGTGATGATGTGTGTTGGAAGTGGTTCCAAGATTGATATGATCATCATCGCAGACTCCCTATACTTTCGGGATTAGTGTTGAACCTAAATAAGTGTTATTTGGTATTTGCATTGAGCATGAATATGATTTGATCATGTTTATTGCAATACGATTATTCATTTAAGTTAGAGAACAATTGTTGTTCTGTTTACATGAATAAAACCTTCTATGGTCATACACACCAACGAAAATGGTTTGTTGGATCTCGATCGTAGTGATACACATATTCATAATATTGAAGCCAAAAGATGCAAAGTTAATAATGATAGTGCAACTTGTTTGTGGCACTGCCGTTTAGGTCATATTGGTGTAAATCGCATGAAGAAACTCCAT
Organism: Triticum aestivum; assembly: GCF_018294505.1. Classification (NCBI taxonomy): domain Eukaryota; kingdom Viridiplantae; phylum Streptophyta; class Magnoliopsida; order Poales; family Poaceae; genus Triticum; species Triticum aestivum. Next base: position 649,223,699 of record NC_057800.1, read on the forward strand.
GCTGATGGGATTTTGGAATCACTTGATGCTTGCGAACCATGCCTTATGGGCAAGATGACTAAAACTCTGTTCTATGGAACAATGGAGCAAGCAACTGGCTTATTGGAAATAATACATATTGATGTATGCGTTCCGATGAGTGTTAAGGCTTGCGGCGGGTATTGTTATTTTCTGACCTTCATAGATGATTTGAGCAGATATGGGTATATCTACTTGATGAAACATAACTCTGAAACATTTGAGCAGTTCAAAGAATTTCAGAGTGAAGTGGAAAATCATCGTGACAAGAAAAAAAGGTTTCTATGATCTGATCACGGAGACGAATATTTGAGTTATGAGTTTGGTCTTCAATTAAAACAATGTGGAATAGTTTCACAAATTCGTGCCACCTGGAACACCACAGCATAATGGTGTGTTCGAACGTCATAACCGTACTTTATTAGATATGGTGCGATCTATGATGTCTCTTACCGATCTACCACTATCATTTTGGGGTTATGCATTAGAGACAGCTGCATTCATGTTAAATAGGGCACCATCTAAATCCGTTGAGACGACACCGTATGAACTATGGTTTGGCAAGAAACCTAAGCTGTCGTTTCTTAAAGTTTGAGGTTGCAATGCTTATGTGAAAAAGTTTCAACCTGATAAGCTCAAACCCAAATCAGAGAAGTGCGTCTTCATAGGATACCCAAAGGAGACAATTGGGTACACCTTCTATCACAGATCCGAAGGCAAGACATTCGTTGCTAAGAATGGATCCTTTCTAGAGAAGGAGTTTCTCTCGAAAGAAGTGAGTGGGAGGAAAGTAGAACTTGATGAGGTAACTGTACCTGCTCCCTTATTGGAAAGTAGTACATCACAGAAACCGGTTTCTGTGACACCTACACCAATTAGTGAGGAAGCTAATGATGATGGTCATGTAACTTCAGATCAAGTTACTACTGAACCTCGTAGGTAAACCAGAGTGAGATCCGCACTAGAGTGGTATGATAATCCTGTTCTGAAGGTCATGTTACTTGACCATGACGAACCTACGAACTATGAGGAAGCGATGGTGAGCCCAGATTCCGCAAAATGGCTTGAGGCCATGAAATCTGAGATGAGATCCATGTATGAGAACAAAGTATGGACTTTGATTGACTTGCCCAATGATCGGCGAGCCACTGAGATTAAATGGATCTTCAAGAGGAAGACGGACGCTGATAGTAGTGTTACTATCTACAAAGCTAGAATTGTCGCAAAAGGTTTTTGACAAGTTCAAGGTGTTGACTACGATGAGAGTTTCTCACTCGTATCTATGCTTAAGTCTGTCCGAATCATGTTAGCAATTGCCGCAGTTTAAGAAATCTGGCAAATGGATAACAAAAACTGCAATCCTTAATGGATTTATTAAAGAAGAGTTGTATATGATGCAACCAGAAGGTTTTGTCAATCCTAAAGGTGCTAACAAAATGTGCAAGCTCCAGCGATCCATCTGTGGACCGGTGCAAGCATCTTGGAGTTGGAATATACACTTTGATGAGTTGATCAAAGCATATAGTTTTATACAGACTTGCGGTGAAGCCTGTATTTACAAGCAAGTGAGTGGGAGCACTACAACATTTCTGATAAGTATATGTGAATGACATATTGTTGATCGGAAATAATGTAGAATTATTTTGCAAAGCATAAAGGAGTGTTTGAAAGGAGTTTTTCAAAGAAAGACCTCGGTGAAGCTGCTTACATATTGAGCATCAAGATCTATAGAGATAGATCAAGACGCTTGATAAGTTTTTTCAATGAGTACATACCTTGACAAGATTGTGAAGTACTTCAAAATGGAATAGTCAAAGAAAGAGTTCTTGCCTGTGTAACAAGGTGTGAAATTGAGTAAGACTCAAAGCCCGACCATGGCAGAAGATAGAAAGAGAGTGAAAGTCATTCCCTATGCCTCAGCCATAGGTTCTATAAAGTATGCCATGCTGTGTACCAGATCTATTGTATACCCTACACTGATTTTGGCAAGGGAGTACAATAGTGATCTAGGAGTAGATCACTGGACAGCGGTCAAAATTATCCTTAGTCGAATAAGGATATTTTTCTCGATTATGGAGGTGACAAAAAGGTTTGTCGTAAAGGGTTATGTCGATGCAAATTTTGACACTGATCCAGATGACTCTAAGTCTCAATCTGGATACATATTGAAAGTGGGAGCAATTAGCTAGAGTAGCTCCGTATAGAGCATTATAGACATAGAAATTTGCAAAATACTTACGGATCTGAATGTGACAGACCCGTTGACTAAAATTATCTCACAAGCAAAACATGATCACACCTTACTACTCTTTGGGTGTTAATCACATAGCGATGTGAACTAGATTACTGACTCTAGTAAACCCTTTGGGTGTTGGTTACATGTCGATGTGAACTATGAGTGTTAACCACATAAAGATGTGAACTATTGATGTTAAATCACATGGCGATGTGAACTAGATTATTGACTCTAGTGCAAGTGGGAGACTGAAGGAAATATGCCCTAGATGCAATAATAAAGTTATTATTTATTTCCTTATTTCATGATAAATGTTTATTATTCATGCTAGAATTGTATTAACCGGAAACATAATACATGTGTGAATACATAGACAAACACAGTGTCACTAGTATGCCTCTACTTAACTAGCTCATTGATCGAAGATGGTTATGTTTCCTAACCATAGACATGAGTTGTCATTTGATTAACGGGATCACATCATTAGGAGAATGATGTGATTGACTTGACCCATTCCGTTAGCTTAGCACTTGATCGTTTAGTTTGTTGCTATTGCTTTCTTCATAACTTATACATGTTCCTATGACTATGAGATTATGCAACTCCCGTTTACCGGAGGAACACTTTGTGTGCTACCAAACATCACAACGTAACTGGGTGATTATAAAGGTGCTCTACAGGTGTCTCTGAAGGTACTTGTTGGGTTGGCGTATTTCGAGATTAGGATTTGTCACTCCGATTGTCGGAGAGGTATCTCTGGGCCCTCTCGGTAATGCACATCACTCAAGCCTTGCAAGCATTGCAACTAATAAGTTAGTTGCGGGATGATGTATTACAGAACGAGTAAAGAGACTTGCCGCTAACGAGATTGAACTAGGTATTAAGATACCGACGATCGAATCTCGGGCAAGTAACATACCGATGACAAAGGGAACAACGTATGTTATTATGCGGTCTGACCGATAAAGATTTTCATAGAATATGTAGGAGCCAATATGAGCATCCAGGTTCCGCTATTGGTTATTGACCGGAGACGTGTCTCGGTCATGTCTACATAGTTCTCGAACCCGTAGGGTCCGCACGCTTAAAGTTTGGTGACGATTGTAATTAGGGTTTTTGTGTTTTGATGTACCGAAGGTTGTTCGGAGTCCCGGATGTGATCACGGACATGACGAGGAGTCTCAAAATGGTCGAGACATAAAGATTGATATATTGGAAGCCTATATTTGGATATCGGAAACGTTCCGGGTGAAATCAGGATTTTACCGGAGTACCGGGGGGTTACCGGAACCCCCCAGGGGTTATTGGGCCTACATGGGCCATAAGGGAGAAGAGGAGGGCCGGCCAGGGCAGGCCGCGCGCCCCTCCCCCCCTAGTCCGAATAGGACAAGGAAGGGGGGGGGGGCGGCGCCCCCCTTTCCTCTTTCTCCCTTCCACTTCCTTTTCCAACAAGGCAAGAGGGGGGAGTCCTACTCCCGGTGGGAGTAGGACTCCTCCAGGTGCACCCCTAGGGCCGGCCGCACCTCCCCCTCTCCCTCCTTTATATATGGGGGCAAGGGGGCACCCCATGACACACAAGTTGATCTTCGTGATCGTTCCTTAGCCATGTGCAGTGCCCCCTTCCACCATATTCCACCTCGGTCATATCGTAGCGGTGCTTAGGCAAAGCCCTGCGTTGGTAGAACATCATCACCGTCATCACGCCGTCGTGCTGACGAAACTCTCCCTCAATGTTTTGCTGGATCGAAACTAGAGGGACGTCACCGAGTTGAATGTGTGCAGAACTCGGAGGTGCCGTGCGTTCGGTACTTGGATCGGTCGGATCGGGAAGACGTACGACTACTTCCTCTATGCTGTGTCAACGCTTTCGTTGCCGGTCTATGAGGGTACGTATACAACACTCTCCCCTCTCGTTGTTATGCATCTCCATGATCTTGCGTGTGCGTAGGATTTTTTTGAAATTACTACGTTCCCCAACACTGGAGCCCCAAACGAACTCCAGATCTGGCCTCCCGATGAAGAACAGGAGGTGCCGGTGGCTCTGTCTCGTGGAACGCGATAATTCTTTCTCCCTGATTTTTTTCTCCGAAAATAGGATTTTATAGCGTTGGTTTTAGGGTCTGCGGGGCCACCAGGTGGGGACAACCCACCTGGGCGCGCCTGGAGGGGGGCGCCTTGGTGGGTTGTGCCCACCCAGGTACCCCCCCCCTCCGGTGGTTCTTGGCTCCAGAAATTCTCTTTTATTGTGTAAAAAATCCTAGCAAAGTTTCGTGCCATTCCGAGAACTTTTATTTCTGCACAAAAACAACACCATGTTAGTTCTGCTAAAAACAACGTCAGTCCGGGGTTAGTTTCATTCAAATCATGCAAATTAGAGTCCAAAACAAGAGGAAAAGCGCTAGGAAAAGTAGATACGTTGGAGACATATCAGTGATCAAGACAAGGTCTCCTCTCCATCGACGTGGCTGACTAGGACTCTTGTTATCCTAGGCCTCCTGTATATTATATAAGTCGAGGCCAGGCTAGTCAATAGGGATATGCTAGATCATTAGAATGATACACAACAAACGATCTTGAGGTAGATCAACACTGTACTCGATACATCATCATCAATATAAAACAAGAGCAAGACGTGGGGTTTTACCTACATCAAGAGGGCCCGAACCTGGGTAAACACTGTCTCCTTCATCTGCTGTTACCAATCAATCCAAGATCCACAGCTCGGGGGCCCCAACCCTGAGGTCTGCCAGTTTTGACACCAACAGCAGGGGCCAAACGCCAGGGTCCTTGGCGTCTGGTCCTGGGCCAGACGCTGAGGTCCGCGGCATTTCGTATTGGAATCCGAAAGGACTCTTCCTTCTGTTCCAAACCGACTTTGGGAAGGCTCCCTCCCCAAGTTACGACCTCAGAACTCAACACATAAATAGAGGGGCAGGGCTAGCCCCTGGAACACAAGTTTTTGAAGCCTCCTCAAGTTCTCTCTTGATCTAGTTCTTGTCTAGCTTGATCTATACTTGATCTAAGTTCTAGTTCTCTCTAATTCTCATAATAGAGAAGCCCTGTGTGTTTCTCTTCTTCTTCCTCTAATTCTCCGGCGACGATTAGCTCTGGACGGTGAGGCGCTGCTGGATCGTGAAGCATGTATGCTTGCAATCTGTGGAGAGGTCGTGCTTTCGGTCTTTCGTTCGAGGGATCGTTCGAGGGCAGCTCACGGGATCGTCATCAACGTTCGAGGGACTCCAAGTACGATCTACACCGACTCGTCTACTTCCACTGCCCTCCTAGAGTCGGTAACGATTGTTGATCACATCCAGTTATGCATCTTCATATTGTTCCTGGGTGATCGTAGCACGAATTTTTTTGTTTTCTACTACGTTTCCTAACAGTATGGGCATTGGGAGATGAAGAGGTACTTGAACATGTGATATCGAACATGAGCGAGGATCCGAAGCTATGGCTCTTTTGTCTGTACGAGACAATGAACCAGGAGGATCTTGTAAGGGTCTGGTGTCCGTGTGGTCAATATGGTGGGCTAGGCGACGGGCTATCCACGATGATGAATTTCATAGCCCTCTTTCGACTATGTCGTTCATCAACATGTATCTTGAGGAACAGGAGATTGCAAATTTTCGAGCCAGTAGATCACAACCTACCTCGTCTGATAGACCAAAGATAAAGATGTGGATAGCTCCTGATGTTGATGCAACGAAGGCAAATGTGGATGGAGGAATTTCGCAGCTAGGGATAGAGGAGTTGCAGCGGCAGTGATAAGGGACAAGGACAATAACTATCTGGGTTCATCTGCTATAGTTTTTGATGGACTAGTTGATCCGACTATTTTGGAGGCGCATGCTTGTTGCGAGGCCATTGCTCTGGCAAAAGATTTGAACATTCGGCATTTGGTTGTTGCCTCGGACTGCCTCATTGTTGTCACAAACATAAGGAAGGGAGATTCGCCTTCATACTGACAGGTCCTGAACGATATTAAACTTAGTACTACTCCCTCGGTTCCTAAATATTTGTCTTTCTAGAGATTTCAACAAGTGACTACATACAAAGCAAAATGAGTGAATCTATACTCTAAAATATGTCTATATACATCCGTATGTGGTAACCATTTGAGATCTCTAAAAAGACAAATATTTAGGAACGGAGGGAGTACTAATTTTGCTTTCATAGATTCGATTTAAGTCTAGAGAAAATAATTTCGAAGCCCACTCTCTAGCAAAAGGAGTTGTGTCTCTGGAGGTGGGTTGTCATCTGTGGCTAGGGGGTCTGCCGGACATTGCTTGTATTTCGCTCGTCATGATTTCTGAATAAACTCTAGTTACCCTAAAAAAGCTTAGAAAAAGAAAGGATTTTGCTATAAAAAAAAGGATAGTTCTGTTTCCGCTTTGCTTGCGGTTGATGATGGAACTCATCTGAGCACCCAGCAGAAAATCCTTGCAGTGAGATTCCAATTCTTAAAAAGAAAAGGAAAAAGAGCAGCAGTGAGACTGCACCCAGCTCGCGTGGAGGCCCGATCGATCCAGTTTCTCTAGGCACGTGCTCCCATGTGCCAAGCAAAATCCCGAGAATAAACAAGGGTAGGAAGGAATATACTGGTCAGATGTGCATCCGCCGATGGTTGTGCCGGCCGGGGATTACGCTTCTTGGTCCCTACTCATCCCCTCGAGAAGCGCAGACTTCGGTTTACCGTCCGTCCCCCTCGACGTTTGACATTGTGCATAAAATAGTCACCATCTAACTTATCCAGCGATAACTCCGATTTGGCGCCAGTCGAACTCGTGTGTTTCCATGTCACCACCCACAGCTACGCCGCGCGTTCCTCTGCGCGCTCACCGGCCGGCGGAGGCGACCGAACCAAGCAAGCGCACGGCACACGCGCAGCGCGCCCGGCAACCGCCCCCGCTACACGCACCGGCTCGCCCGCCTGCCGCCATGCGTTCGCGCGGGCGCAGCGCAGCCCCCGGCAGACGTAAAGAGCATGCTCTGCAGTTCGTTCGTTCGTTCTTTTCGTCACGTCTCCCGAAGATGATCCCGAGAGAGAGAGGGGCTCCGAGAGCACGCAACCATCCAAAAAAAGCACGTCGGATCGGGCCCACAGATAAGGTTCCCTCCGCACTTGGTGCACGCCACGCCAGCGGCTGGATCCCGGGCCCCACGTGCCCCACATGGCCGCCCCTAAACCGTGGGTGGCCCGCAGGTCGGCCTCCCTCCCTCCCTATCCACCCACCCACCCCGCGGCCGTTAACCGCTCCGGGCCGCAAGAGAAAACCATCCCCATCCGACGGCCCAGATCCGCCCAATCAAATCTCAGTCCCACACCGTATAAAAAACGGAAAACTTCTTCACCCACTTCCCTC